>NC_041219.1:23003236-23026832 GCF_002837175.3 Physeter macrocephalus
TGTGTCTTGGCGTGTTTCTCCTTGGGTTTATCCTGTATGGGACTTTGTGCTTCCTCGGATTGGGTAGCTCTTTCCTTTCCCATGTTAGGGAAGTTTTCGACTATAATCTCTTCAAATATTTTCTCTGGTCCTTTTTCTCTTCTCCTTCTGGGATCCCTATAATGCAAATTTTGTTGTGTTTAATGTTGTTCCAGAGGTCTTTTAGGCTGTCTTCATTTCTTTTCATTCTTTTTTTCTTTAGTCTGTTCCACAGCAGTGAATCCCACCATTCTGTCTTCCAGGTCACTTATCCATTCTTCTGCCTCAGTTTTTCTGCTACTGATTCCTTTTAATATAGTTTTCATTTCAGTTATTGTGTTGTTCATCTCTGTTTGTTTGTTCTTTAATTCTTCTAGGTCTTTGTTAAACAATTCTTGCATCTTCTCGTTGTTTGCCTCCATTCTTTTCCAAGGTCCTGGATCATCTTCAGTATCATTATTCATTTCAGTTATTGTATTGTTCATCTCTGTTTGTTTGTTCTTTAATTCTTCTAGGTCTTTGTTAAACAATTCTTGCATCTTCTCGTTGTTTGCCTCCATTCTTTTCCAAGGTCCTGGATCATCTTCAGTATCATTATTCTGAATTCTTTTTCTGGAAGGTTGCCTATCTCCACTTCATGTAGTTGTTTTTCTGTGGTTTTATCTTGTTCCTTCATCTGGTACATAGCCCTCTGCCTTTTCATCTTGTGTTTCTTTCTGTGAATTTTATTTCTTCCTTCTTAATAGTACACTTGGCATACAAATCTGCCAGGGTTTCTTCAGGGTGAGGCTTTATTAGCTGTTGAAAGTCAAGAAAATCCTTCTATCTCTAATTTGATTTTTATGTAATGTTTTGGCATTTGACTGTTAAATTAAACTCTCCTTTTTTCTCTAGCTCTAAAGAGGTAGCTTTTACACTTCAGAAATAAAGTTTAATGCTCCAAATGTCAAAGGTGAACAAGTGTATCAAAGTAAATGCATTAATTTCTGTTACTTACATATTCACATCTAAGGAGGAAAATATCACAACCTAGTTTATAAATATGAACAACCTTTTAAATTAAAGCTAAATCATCTTTGCATCTGAACTTAAAAGTCAACAACACCATAAGTGAGCATCTGACCTTAATTTGTTCATCAGTAATTTATTAGTTATCAGTATTACAGGCTCAGTCCCTTGAGCACTTGGAAATAAGGGAAATGAGATTGCTTGTTCAGAATCAAGAATTTAGGTCCACATCAGGAGGACATGAAAAGATATTTTAAAGAGGAAAAATGCCTTTTAGATTTGCAAAATTTGGCTATAATCAGACTAAAGATATTAATCTAGTGAAAGGACTGTAAGTCAGATGAGAGTTGACCAGCTGTGAAAGCATATAAAAGGAAGCTTGCTAAGGCACACCAGACAATGAAAGAGAAAAGCACCAAAAAGCAGTAACGTGAATAAAATATTTTAAGTGCATGTATAATGAATGCATAAAAAACTATGCTTATAAAGTCTAAAAATCTTAATTATGTACCAAAGGAAAAATCATAGAATTATAAATATTTAGATTTGAGAAGAACTCAAGGGCCATATGGCCTCCCTTCTCAATAATCCTCTTTCAGAAACATCCAAGATATTTTGAACACCTTCAGTTTTTGCTCTCTGCCCAGCAAGCTGTCCACTCCCCTTTGGACCGAAGATGTCAATGTGTCCGTCGATTCTGTCAGTTCATTTCTGACCCACCGTAAAAGTAGCACGCATAAAACCAACATTTATTCACTAGTTAGATGAGTTGTTTCCTAAAATAAATGGCAGAAATAGTTCATGTAAACAGAGAGTTAAAAGTAGGGATTATTTTCAGACACTCTGCTGGAGTTTTGGATTTGGGTGGCATCTGGGGGAGAAGGGTGTATTCTCTTGATTTTTCCATTGCTCCTTCCCCCAGGCTATGTAATGGTGGCACGAACTTTAGACTGAGTGCAGGAAGGCACTGGCCTTGATGAATAGTAAAGTACCCATCACACTAGAAGTTATATTAGTCTACTCATCACTGGTTTGCCATCAACTCTATGAGGAGCATGATACTACTTGTTTTTCATAACCATGTCATGTAATTTTCACAACATGCCTTCAAGGTAAGTTTTATTATCACCCAGCCATAGAGATGTTAAGAACCTTGTCCATGATCATAGTTTAGAGTTTATATTTGAACACAGGGCTACCTTGCTCCAAATGTCAGGGGAGGCACTAGCTCCCATGACAACATTCTCTTAGTCTCCTTTCACCAATGCCTGGCTCTCCTCTCATTGCCCACCTGCATGACTCCCCCCACAATCTCTTAGTTCTTTTCCTCTTATAAGGCCTGTTACAGTTCATATTATTTTTTTTAAATCATGCATTTTTTATATATATACTATTGAAAAACTAGAAAATACAGATAAATAAACAACAAAAAAGAATAACCAAATAAAACAAACAAAAATTGCTTAAACCGTAGTTCTACTACCCAGAGATAGCCATTGTTAACCATTGCTATATTGATACAACTCTAGGTGGCTTCTGTTTTTCTGAACACATTCGTAAATGGCATCATATTATAATACTGCTCTATATCCTGCATTTTATTATCATTTTTCCATTTCTGTAAGTAGACATGTTCATCACTATGTGTGTCTGGGTTTTTGAAACTGTTATATTAATTGAACTATGCATCAAGTGTCTCAATTTACTACTTTTAAAAATAATTTGTTTCTGAGTATAAGATATTTTTGGTATTAAAAAAACTGTAGTAATTATATCATGTAGCAATTGAAAGCCTCCCTTGTGGTTTGGTTAATGTACATACAATTCTTTATTTGATTTCTTTCAAAATAGTCTTTTTAAAAAATAAATTTATTGCTACATTGTGTCTTTGTTGCTGCACGCGGGCTTTCTCTAGTTGCCGTTGTGGTGCGCGGGCTTCTCATTGGGTGGCTTCTCTTGCTGCAGAGCACGGGTTCTAGGTGCGCGGGCTTCAGTAGTTGTGGCACCCTGGCTCAGTAGTTGTGGCTTGCGGGCTCTATAGTGCAGGCTTAGTAGTTGTGGCTCATGAGCTTAGTTGCTCTGTGGCACGTGGGATCTTCCTGGACCAGGGCTTGAACCCGTGTCCCCTGCACTGGCAGGTGGATTCTTAACCACTGCACCACCAGGGAAGTCCCTCAAAGTAGTTTTGATATTGGTGGATGTTTCTCTTTGAAGATTTCTTTATGTCAACAGATACTCCAGTAATTTGAGAGATTTGGGTATGTATACAAGGATAGAAAAAGTGTGCCTTGGTACTTATATATGTTAACTAGGGGAAAAATTCTTATTTATTTTGTAAGCAAATAGAGATTGTGGTTGAAAAAAATAATGTTTTCTTAGTGTACATTTATCCAAAGTTAATTGGTGAATTTATTAATAATTCACGTATTTTAACCAAATGTAAATTAAAATTCTCAGTTTTTATTGTCTCTTTAAAATTACTCATCATACAATACTTTCAGCCTCTTAAAAATATTAACTAATAGTACTATTTCAAATATTTTATAAACAAAGCACTACTCTAGAACACTGCTGGTGAAATATACAGCTCTACATTTGGAAGTTAAATGTATTAGAGAAATATAATGTGAGCCACGATACAAGCCACATAAGTACTTAAAACAGGAGAAACAGTAAAAGCAAACAAACAAAAAAACCAAAAACAGGTGACAGTCATTAGTCTTAATAGTATATTTTATTTATGACCCAGTATATCCAAAACATTATTATGTCAATACTTAGTCAAATAGAAAGTTTTACATCCTTTTATTTGATTGTAAGATGTTTTACATTCTTTTTTTTGTATTGTCTTCTAAATCTAGTGTATATTTTGCATTTGCAGCACATTTTTATTTTGTACTTAGCCACATTTTGAGTGACCAATAGCTACATATAGCTAGTGTCCATTATATTGAAAGGCACAGCCCTAGACATCAACAACTGTTGATGTAATAATCATTAGCTATATAGATTTAAGACTAAAGTACAAATTCTGAATCCAAACTTTAAACAATCTAGATAAAAACAATGACTTGCCATGTATTTCTTGGGTATGCATTTATGAGGCAATTGGCTCTGGTTAGAAATCCAAGCTAAGTTCCAGCAAAAAGGTAACTAATTAATCTAAATGAACAATAAGCCTGAAGCACCAATTACTGATTATGTCATGACAAGTACATAGTATGTATCTCATATGTTGTTTTTTGATTGATTGGGATTATGAGACATTGGTCTTTTAGCATTATGCTCTGACGCACCCAGCTGGTCTTGGATATATTTCCAACAGGACACTGAAAAACTTTGGTAGATTGATTAATTATTTGTATGAGATGACCATTTTTTGTTAGGAAACCAGAGTTTGGTGATATCTATAGAAAGATATGGGGCTTAGGACAGAAGACATGCAGAATATGCCAATATCCAGATTTCATTTAATCTATATTCCATCACAGTAAACAGAGGATTGGGAATTTTTGTTCAAGGAGATTGGAGAAGTAAGCACTCTGCTTTATTAGAGGACACCTTATAATTTAATGGATAGGATTTGTAATTCTGTTACTGCTTATCTATGCAAAGGGTAGAATATTTATTTGGGTAAATTGGAGTGCTTTTAATTCATCTTTGTATCCTCTTTACATAACATATTTGGAAATGAGTGAAAAACAGTAGTAAGTAATGTTAATAATATATAGCTATCTCCTTTCTTAAAAAATAAAATAATGAACACAAATCTCATATTTAAAAAGTGACCTTTTAACAATAAAAACAGAAGAAAGAAAACATACACACACACTCACACACACTCATACACAGGGAAGAGTAAGGAACATGAGAATAATACTCCAAAATATTCATTCCTTAAAAAACATATTCCCCAAAGAGAAGAGAAAATCTGAATTCAGTTGAGAAATATTTTTAATCAGACTGTGTGAAAAGTAAATGATTTGATAGTAAGTCCACAGATGAGTCAGACTAGATTGGTTGACTTAATCAGTCCTTTACTACCTGTAAATGATAAGTTCTTTTTTCAAACAGCTGAAATATTTAATTGAAAAATATTCATAATGAATGCTTTATTGCACCTCTTCTTAAATCCAGCAATCCTTTCAGAGTTTTGAGTTTACAGAATCAAATTATTAAAATCGTGTTTCCTGTTTGACGAAACTGAAATGGTAAAGCACCAACATTAATGAGAGCATTTTCCTTAGCATAGAAGTTCAGCCATATTTACTATTTACCATACAGTTTCTCAATAAGAAGGATTTCTCAGCTTATTTAGCTCATTAAGAAAAATATGCTTTGATTTTTATCCTGCATACATAAAGATTGCTTCTCCCACTTACTTCAGATGATGAAAAAAGATGTCTCCTGGCTGGATGAAGGTGATGAATCTCTCGTTTATGTTTTATAGTTATAGCTTTATGATTAGAGAAAGAAAAAGAAGTAGGGAAATACACAAAATACTAGATCTTGAAGAGCTCCAAGGGAAAACAACAGAACAATTCAAAGGCAGGAATGGAAAAATTTTAGAGCAAAATGCTAAAACAGATTATAAGGAATTTAGAAACTAATATGACTATTTAGAAATTAAACAGTACTTTTCTTGTGATGGTAAGGAAAGTTATATTTAACAGGTTTTCATTCTCTCTTTTTATTCTTCCTCTACTCTGTGATCTACATGACTACACATACCCACAGCTTGCAAAAATCTTTTATGAATAGTTCTGTCAAAATATGTTACTTCAAGTTGAACAAAATAAAAATCTTAAATTTGAATGCACAGTAAGAAATCATTTCCAGAATTGTGTTCTGTGGAACAACACTACCACTAAAAACCCAGGAGAAAAAGGCCTCTGTGGTCAAAGTTTGGGGAAATGCTATATATATTTCTCTTTTGCAGATTTACAGTGGGCTTTTTAATATTAAGGTTCTGATAAATCCTGTAGTAAAGACTTTGTATAGCCTAATATTTTAAAAATTTATTTAAACAGGAAGGCTGTTTAAAATCTAGCATCTTGTGGAACAGATGTTTAAGAGAAAAAATATTTGGGGAAATGCTACTGTAGACCCATAATATTTACTTTGGTTACAGCTCCAAAGTAAATTTTGAATATTATCAAATTCATAAAACCCAGAAATTAAGAAACTAAGAAACAGATGTTTGGGGATTAGCTAGGCTAGCAAGGTAACTTGCTTATCAAAACCAATATCACAGCCCATGAAATAGAAATTTATTCTAGGTGCTTTCATTACAAGATCTTTGTTTCTCCAGATGTTTATGTCTCAGAAGAGCCATATGGTAGTAATGTCTTTTTTTTTTTTAATTTTTAAAACAAGCTCTGGCCAATTTTATTAAAGAAAAATTGTACATGATTTACTTTTCACCAGTCTGTTCTTGCATGCCTCTAATAATATCAGAATCACCTGGATCAATGATAGCCAGTGTGCATACTCTGTAGTATTTTCGACACACTGTGCCCAATTCAATATTACTACCACTGTAGTGGTGGACACCAGTTTTGGCCAACACGGCATAATACTCTATTTCAGATTTCCGCAAGGCTGGGCAGTTGTTGGCAAGGATGACCAGTTTCGCTTTGCCGTGTCTGATCATTTTCAGAGTCTGCTTGTACCTCAGCACGTACTTTCCACTTTTCGTAAGCAGTTGGAGCCTAGAGTTGATCGACTCCAGTGACTTTTCCGTCTTCTTTGTGGCCACCATCTTCCTGCCTTAGGTGCAGGATGCCCCCAACCAAGAGCAGCCGCCAAGATGGCTGGAGAGCGAGAAAGGGGTAGTAATGTCTTTATTCTCATTATAGTTGAATAAATCATGGAAATTTTGTGATCACTGATAAGTAGTTGGAACTGCAAATAATAAGTCTATGATGGCCAAGGATTAGAGATGCAGCATAGTCACTTAATAGCTGTGTGACCTAGCTGTTTACCATCTCTGTCGCTAAGTTTTCACATCTATGAGTTGGGGTAATAGTAGTTCCTACCATGTAGAGTTTTATAAAAATTAAATGAGTTAGTACTTGTTGAAGTTCTTAGAACAGTAGTTTGATAAGTGCTATTTAAGGATTGCAAAATGAAACATAAAATACTTTCTTCATCAATCTTATGCCTGAACATGGATGTCACAGATATGGATTTGTAAACTGTGGGCAGCAGTTTTGTGTCCCCACGAGTGGTAGGAAGATGGGAAGGAAGAGAAAGAGAAACAGGAAGACTCCCCAGTGCATCAGATGCATCAACTGCTCCACTTCCACACATTTGAAAAAAGTTTTATCTTTTTGTCATTTGTGGGGTTTGGTTTGTTTGTTTAAATGTGGTCTTAGGACCAGCATCAGAAGCTAAAGTTGAAATTCCTGTGTGCCACCCAGACTGCTAGAATCAGAATCAGAATTTGTGAGGGTAGGGCTCAGAAAAGTGCGTGTTTAACAGGCACTTCCAGTGGTTCTCAAACATACTGGAGTTTAAGAACCTCTACCAAAAAAACAACATAAAGAGTTCAGGTAAATAACTTATTGGTTGACATTCAGAAGCAGAAAGAGGAAAATGTACTATGTGTTGTGTTGGCATCTCCACATGGCCCCCACGAGCCGCCTGGTTCCCTGATGGTTTTACACTTGTGATTTTAAGAGGTTATGGTCTTTTAATAAACTGATCTTTTCTGAAATTAAAGAAAAAGAACCTCTGCCAGACACAGTTCAAAGTCTGTAACTGTGCAGGGCTCCTTATGGTTGGCCCTGTCTAATCTGCTCAGGTTCACACCGTCAGTTTGCCCAAGTAACACAAATCTGAAAACCAATGGTTTAACTAAAACTACTTAAGGCATTTCCCCTCTGGTGGGGAGGAGTCTGTGACAGACTGCGCAGGGTCCACAGAGCTGTTCTCTCCTATCTCGGGGCTGCAGGCTCCTTGCATCTTTCTCTGCTCAACCATCCTTAGCACGTGCTTGTTACCTTGTGGTGATATGGCGTTGTCCTTCCTCTGGGCATCATGTTTACATTCCAGGCAGGGAGGACAGGAAGGGAAAAGGGCAAAAGGCCCATCCCAGCTGAGCCTGCTCTGCTTTTAAGGAGTTTGCCTGGAGCCTCTCTTGACAAGGAACACTTTTAACTCACTGACCAGGCCTGGGCTGCACTGCTGTTCTTCACCCTTATTTGCAAGAAAGGCTAGGGAATGTCGTGTTTTCACTGGGCACATTTTTATGCCCAAGAAAACTGCAGTAGGCTCTTTGACATACTCTACATTCCAAGCTTTAAAACAATTACATTTTCTCAGCCTCCATGCCTCTGTGTATACAGTTCACTTGAACAAGACTGCCCTTCCCCACTTAAATATTTTATGAACTTCTCTTCCTTCAACATCAATTCACGTTATCCATTCCTCTGTGAAGGGTTCCCATCTCACCCCCAACACCCACCCCGTGTCATATTCATAATCCTTTATTATGGCACTTATCATGTACACTAAGTCAGTAGACTGGCATCACTTTGAAGGCCAAGATACATGGCTTATGCCCAGAGGCCAACTACAGCAGTTAACTCACAGTAACTGCTTTAATAACATTTTATGAATGAATGAATGAACAAATGAACATATGAAAATTTGAATGAACAACTGAACTTATGAATGAATAGTGGAGCACTACTGTTTTGGGGTAATGACTTCTGTTAGACTCTGCTATTCATTTGTACTCATTCAGAGAAATACTTGCTATATATTTGGGAAGATATTATATTATGAAATTAAATGAAAGTAAGGAGGAGTATAGCAAAAACAATAAATACGTGAGCTCCTCTAGTAGAGAACCTATGTTTATTACCTTTCATCTCTATTGCTTCACCCCATGAAGGGTTTGATTCATAGTAGGTTTTTAATAAATGCTGAATGAATGAGCATTGAATTAAAAGGAAAAGAGAATAATGAAAGTGTTAGCAGGCTGCTTTCATTTCTTAAAATTCCAGCAGTATATTATTAATGTCATTGTTCTGAGCAAAAAATTTTAGGGTACAATAGATAAGTAATAGTAACAACAATTATTGCTCAAAATAATGATATATAGGAAGCTGTTTTTTTTTTTAAATGGAAATGCATTTCTTTTATTTATTTATTTATTTTTACTTTTGGTTGTGTTGGGTCTTCGTTTCTGTGCGAGGGCTTTCTCTAGTTGTGGCAAGCGGGGGCCACTCTTCATTGCGGTGCGCGGGCCTCTCACTATCGCGGCCTCTCTTGTTGCGGAGCACAAGCTCCAGACGCACAGGCTCAGCAGTTGTGGCACGGCATGTGGGATCTTCCCAGATGAGGGCTCGAACCCGTGTCCCCTGCGTTAGCAGGCAGATTCTCAACCACTGCGCCACCAGGAAAGCCCCCGGAAGCTGGTATTTTTAACTTCTTTTGAGATATGTAGGGTAACTGCATCGAACATTGAAGCTTAAACTTTGCATCTTTATAACCACACATATGACATACGACTATAAAAAATAAAACTTTATAGCTACGCACTATTAGGATTTAATTATGAAAACCAGTGCTTTCACACAGAAGTACATTTGGGAAGAATTTTTTCTGTCATTTAGAAAAAAGTATTCTATCTAATTCATGCGTAATAAATCCAGATATTTAATTTTCAAATATTAAAGTGGCGGGTCTTAGTTTGCTCTGCAAAATCTGGTTTACAGCAGGAGAAGACTGAGACTTAGCCTCTTTGTAAGATAATACTGATGAGAGGCTGGCTTTATGTGTAAGGAGGATATGCTGTCTTTCAATATGCCAAGGGCCAAAACCTGGGGACTCCGGTTCTTAGAGTGCGCAGTCCACTGTTAAAATTGGGAAGAAGAAGGGTAGCTAGAGAAAAAAAGCTTACTCCTTTTTCATGTCCAGGGACTGGGAAAAAGAAAATGGAAATCAGAAGTAGGATATCAAGGTTAACAGATATTTGGTCCCGTCTAAAGTGTCCATAAGACATTTGGCCCATACCAAAAGGTCTTTGATATTTGGTCCTGTCCAAAATCGTTTGGCACAGACCAAATATGCTCATGGACATTTTGGATAGGACCAAATGTCAAGGACCTTTTGGCATGAACCACATGTCTTACGGATGTTTTGGACAGGACCAGATTTTAAGGACATTTTTGTGTGGACCAAATGTCTTATGACAGTTTTAGATAGGATAAAATATCCTTCAAGGGGATATCAAGTTTTGCTCTCTTCCTGAATAGGACTCAAAGAGTAAGGCATGTTCTAGAAGTTGAGAGAAAGAGCAAGGCAAGGTGCTTTTCCCTATCCCCCTACTTTCAAACTTTGGGAAGGAGCCATGTTGGTGTTGGCCTCATAGTAACCTGGAAAGGTGGCTCCTGCTTCCCTGAAGTTTAGAGTTCTTGAGCCACCCTCAGTTCCATGTATCACAGACACTGATTCAAGAACCACTGTGACTGGGCAACAGAGGCTGGGGGTAAACAGCTAGGCCAGCAAGCCAAAGGGAGAATCCAGCAGAGACTCTGCTGCTAGCTCTAGGTTTACATAAGGCATTCAAATTGAAAGGTAGAATGATATAAAAGCACAGGGAGCAATGCCAGATTTGAATTTCACCAGGAATAATCTCCATCAGCAAATTTTTATATATGAATCTATTATACATAGGAAAGCAAACGATTTGTCTTTCTGAGAATGATTTGGCTGAATTGGGCATAGACACTGAAGACATGGAACACTACTACTGCCATGTGTTGGAATTTATTTAGTAAGGAGAGTATGCCAATAATTTAGATTTTATCGGGTAGATAAATATGAAATAATAAACAGGTGCTTTGCTTTCTAGAAGTGGCCAAAGGGAGAGCAGGCAGGAGGGGAACTGGAAGCGATTTTGATGGGAAAGACACATTTCTCATCATATATTTGAAAACACACTTTATGTGAATGACATATGACACCCTATTCTGTATCATCAAGGAATTAACAATTGAGCTAAAGAAATTTGTTTAGGAACATAAACCTATAATCGTGGTAGCAAAAGGGAGTGCTATTGCAAAAGCTTATTGGTTGATCAAGGATTTAGATGCAAGGTTATTAAGCAGTTTGGAGGAGAGTTCAGTATCAGAGAAGGCTCTAAGAAAGGAAGCAGGATTGATTCCTTTCTTAAAGATTATACAGCAACTTGATTAGAAGAAAAACATAGAAAGGCATGGTGGGTAGATGTGAACATTCTAGGCTGTCCAAGTAAGTAGCATTTGCAAAAGCATAAAAAAAAAGTATCCTTTTCGGATACTTCTGGGGACTCCATGGCTGTGGTTAGGACCTAACAGGAGGTAGATAGATGCAGATCAAACTGGTCATAAAAAGCTAAAAAGAGTAGTTTATTCTTTGGGAGAGAAACACTGCAGATTCACTGTAGGTTCTTGAGCAGGATGTTGGTGCTAGAAATGGAGTTTCGGGTATATTTATCACAAGGGAGAGATTAGTAAGAAAGTGAGCAGGGTGCTATCCAACTCAGTGTATGGACGGGGGCAGAAGCAATGAAAAATTAAGAGAATTAAAGAATTGTCAGAATTTAATGACAGAAAGATTAAATAGGGTGACTGTTAACCCTGGTTTCCCGGGAACAACCAGTTTATATCTGTTGTGTCCATGTAGTTATTGATAGCACTCCTTTCACTTAGATAATCAATTATAGTGTCATTTTATATGTGGGAGAAGAGCCCAGGCAGCTGTGATGATGAAACTGCCTTGCAGCACCTCTGACAAGTACAGGGAAAATGGGCATCCAGAATGGAGAAGAATTTCATTTTTGACCTGATTAGAGGAAGGAGTAGCAGGATTTCAATGTATAAATGCCCAGCAGACAGTTAAGATAAAAGACAAACTGAGATGTGCATTCCAGAAATTGATTTCATAGTTATCTGCAGACTTCTTTTGAAAACACCCGTTTGTACAAAGCTCTACATTTTGATTCCGTATATGAGAAGATGGACTGAACAGGGAATTAAAGCCATCTAGCACAATCTACCAGAAGTCCATACACCACCAAAGGTCAAAAGTGAAAGACTATGATTCAGTGGAAATTTTCAATAAGAGTTTGACTGAAGGAGTCCCATACTTTCCTCAATTTAACATTCCATCTTACTTCCCACTATTCCTCTTCATAAATACCTGAATCTAGATGATTGTATCCAGACTAATTTGTCACTACCTGATATTAATACTGGATTCCCCTCTCCTCTTTGCCCTGGGTGTCTGTTACACCACACTCGCCCCCATTTTTTCCACCTCTCCCTTCCTAAGAGCCTTTCCTTAGCTTCTCCACATGTGCATTTCCTACCAGTGCTTTAATGCTCGTTAATTTCAAACTTCCCTGTGAAGTTTTCTTGGCAACACCAAGACTTCACTCAGTAGTATGACCTCATAGCACTTAATGTATTTAATGCTAATTGGATTCCTATTTTAATCACATATTTGCATCATGATATCTGTTTTTCTATGGTCTTATATGATCTATAACTATTCAACCATTCTATTATTTAACTTTCTATACATATCTAATTTTCTCAAGGATATTTGCCTTTTGAAAGTGGGGCTGCCGTACTTCTCTTGATTTGGTGCTAGTCTGTATTTCTCAAAAACAAAGCAAAACAAAGCATTTTGATGCTTTTTATATTGATGAATGAATTCAAATCTTAACACTATTGCTAATGCATTTTCAGAATGTTATTTCAACTTTTACTACAAATTATGTCAATTATATCCCTTACCAAACTTACTAGAATCATCATAATCTTGAGAGATTCTGGTAATATGAAGGCATTTGACACAAAACATGAGTTCTTTCACTTGTTTTAAAGACATTTTTTACTGGACATATAATAATAGTATCATTTACATTTAAAAATCATATTTATTTAACCTGCTACTTCATGTCATATAATACAGTGTAGTGAAGTAAACAGAATATGTTCTGTTTATTTTCAGAAAACAATCCAAATTTAGAGCTGTATATTTCACCAGATTAACAAGGATACAAACTGATTCACATTTCCAAGGTGGCAATGGCACTGAGTTCAGGGTGTGATTTTCTTTCCTATTCCTTGTGAATGTATTGATGAGCTTTAATTATTTAATCATTGGACAAACATGAGATTTTTGTTGCTCTCCCAAGTCTACCACTGCTACAAGTGCATTTACAACTAGCAATCTCATAAATTGTTAAATAGAATGGCACCTCTTTGTGATAACACAGGAGGTGTGAAAAAGGACAGCTTCCAGTTTTACAGAGAAACTCTGAAGGGTTATAATGAATCGAGGGTCAGAATTTGCACCATGATATATATAAAACAAACTATGGAGAGAATTATTATATTAAGATTTCATTGAATTTTCAAAGGTACCTCTCACATTCTGAATATAGGTGTTTCTTGCATTATCTGTTTAATACAAGCTTTAGAACATAGACTGTGTCCCTGCATACAGCCAGTGTAGATTGATCAAGAAGTTAACCTTCACGGCCTTCATCAACAACAACTTCCATGAGAGTAGGTGTAATTTACTGAACATCCATCCATCTTGACCTCCAGAAACATGAGTAATGTTCTTGTGTTTTTAGTTTGCCCCTAGTCTGTATGTTAAAGAGCCTGTGTAAGTAGCTGGAAATTAAATGAGTAGAAATGTATGCTTGAAATTCAAATAGTGGCATGGGAAAATAGTTTTACTATACTAAATACATCTCTGATGTCTTCAGGGGAAATTGAATAGTATTTTATTGACCAAGATCAAACAATCTCTAATTACCACCCAGGGGCACAAAGTGAAATTGCAACAAGTACAGGCAGCATCCGGTTGCATCACATAGGCAGGCACTATTCTGGTATGTGCCCAGGCATATCCTTGGGAGCTCACACAAGGTTTACCAGAAAGTCCATCCCACCAGGCATTATATAGGAAGGTCTTCGTTGCCCTTCTCTGCCATGTCCGAGTTTCTTTTTACATTTGAGGTCCTCAACAAATTTCAATTAACTGGAAGGCAGAAACTAGGCTGTTCTGGTTAACTGAAGTACACAGGTTTTTTTTCCTTTCCAACTTATATAAAATATTTATATAACCTGTCAGTCCATTATCTATACTAGTAACTGCAATATCCTGAATACACATGAGTCTTTTTGGCATGATTCTTATGGTCTGCATGTTTTATTCTCCTGTATGTATGTAAACAGGGACATCTTCAAGATGTCCCTATTTCCTGCTGGATAAAATGCACAAGTCCTACCCTGAGACGGAAGGAACTTCCTCCAGGGTCTGACTCCAGCCTGCATTTTCTGAGATGCTCCACCTCAGGCCCTAAACTCTAGCCTTATAAAATTAGCTTCAATTCCTGAGTGTGCCGTGTCTTTCACAACCTTGTGGCTTTGTCCATGGAGTCAGAGTGATTTTTAAGATTACAAATTCCATCATTTCCCTTCTCTCTTTTTAAATCCTTCAATGGCTTCATTGACTGTTGCTCATGGGTATATTCCTTAACCAACCCCCTCCTCCACCGCCCCTCTCTAAAGCCATCTTAGGTCACTCCTGTCCCTATTGTTTATGTCCAAACCCTGCTCATCTTTATGCACAGCTGATTACTGCCTCAGGGCCATTAGACTGTGGTATAGTCTCTTAATGCTCTTCCTACTCCATAATCCACTTAGGGTAGTTAATTCTCCTGTCAGCCTCCAGGCTTTAACTTCAGTGTCACTTCCTCAGGAAGTAGCCCTGCTTCTCTTTTATCCTCTCTATGCCCAAATTAAATCTCCTTAACGAAGATTTTTATTGTACTTTTGAAAAACACATCACCTGTAGTTAACCCTTAGAATTCCCAGTAGGATAAAAGATGCACACAGGCAGAGGCCTTATTGTCTTGCTCACTCTTGTATTCTAGTATGCAGCATATGTCCTGGCCCACGGTGGCTTTTACATGAGCATTTGATGATTGATCTATGTTGTTTCTGTTGTCTAGAATTCCACCCTCTGGTGAAAGGCTCTTCATTTTTCAAGACACAACTCAAATGTTAACCTCTTCTGAGTAACTACCCTGGATTCCTCTCTTAGAATTTGGATTTACTTTTTTCCCCCAGAAGCACCTTGTACCAGTTATCATGGGCTGGTATGGGCTTCTCATGTGGCATGGAGGTTGTCTGTCCTCATGCCTGTCTTCTTCAACATGTGTATCTTTGAGGACCATGACTGTGACTCATTCTTTTCACATTGCCAGAACCTAGCATGGCACCTACATAAAGTGAGTGCTCAAAAACTGTTTTTATTAAATAATTAATGTTATTGAGTTTCTCAGTCATTGCATTGATATATTTTTCTCTTTGAATAAATGGAGTGGAGGAAGTGAATCAAACAAGGATATTAGGTGTCCTGGATTTAGTCTGAGCTTTATCACTAATTTATCAATGAAAAAATAGTTAACCTCTCTGATATTTTATAAAATAAGAGAGATGTCAGTGATGATTTCTAATGTCTCTCCTAGCTATTAAAAAAAATTGTAACTAAAGAAGTAGATGTAAGAGCTATAGAATATAAGAATAATTTTAAATATATGATGGACATCTGCTTTTGTGACTAAATTTTTAATAACATTTTGTTTACTTCTAAATATGCCTTTATCCTAAAGAAGAATTTGGAAAAAAAGGCATTTATTACTTGAAATGCAAGGACCCATTGAACAGAACAAGTCAGGTGGCAAAATTCCCTCTATCTAGTACAATTAGTATGTATTGAGGTCCTGGACTAAATGCTGGAGCAAATAAGAATAAGATGGAGCCTTACTCTTCAAAGTTGACCATCTCACAGGAGGAGCAGACGTTCAAATAATTAAATCCAGAATAATAGTTAACACTTGAAGAGCAATTACTATGTGCCAGGCTCTGTTCTAAGCAGTTTACAATTATCTCACTTACTCTTCACAACTTGTGTAGGAAGGTGGTATTATTATTCTTATTTTGGAGCTGAGAAAACTGAGAGGCCAAGTGACCATCTGTGGTTCAACAACTAGTGAGAAGTGACAGGGCTGAGGTTTGAATCCAAGAAGTTTGGTTCCAAAGTTCATGTGCTGTAATAGCATATTCTAAAACCCTACCTTTTCATACACTAAATAACAGATACATGCAAAAGATCATGAAATATTACAGAGAAGAACTAATTAATTTTATTGAGAAAGTAGTGGTTAGGGAAGGCTTAAGGGGGCAACACCTGAAGCTGAAGATGGTACAAAGCATGGAGTTCTGATGAGAAACATGCTCTCTCTCCCACCATGTACCAGCTACGTAGTGGTGGTCCAGTTACTTAATCTCTCTGAGCCTGGGTTCTCATCTTCAAAATCAAGACAATAAGACCCACATCATAGGTTTATTATGAAGATTAAATCAGATATTACATACTAATATATTTTTCCCAAATGGCTGCAACAATATTCTTGGTCTCACATGTACTTCCAGAACCTGCAATGCAGAGGTAGAGTCTACCTCCCTCCCCTTGAACCTGGACCGGCCTTTATGACTTCTTTAGGCAATGGAATATGGTGGAAGCGATGCTATGTGACTTTTGAGGCACGTCATAGAAAGTAACACAGCTTCTACCTGAGCTCTGAGGATGCCCAGGCCACACAGAGACACCCAATGAAGCAGAACTAAGGTTCCTGGTCCTCATTCTTGGCTAGCTCTAACTTCCCAGCATGCCAGTGAGTTATGTAAGTTACTAAGCAAGAAATAACTGGATCATACTTAAATCAGATAATACATATAAAGTACTTATTATGGTATATGACTTATAATACATGTTTAATTAAAGGTGGCAATTAACTACTAATGTTATACAGTGGAGGTTAGAATGACAGACCTGGGAGTCAGACTGCCTGGGGTTAGAGCCTAGATCTGCCACTTTCTAGCTATGTAGTTTAGGGCAAGTTACTTAACTTCTCTATGCTTCAGTTTCTCATTTGTAAATGGAGGTGATAATTGTACCCACTTCATAGTGTTGTAGTCAGAATTAAATGAGTTGCAGTTCTCCCAATAAGCTATGATCTTCATCACAGCCAAGCCTTTGTAGTAGATGTTCCTTCACCTCCAACTCCTTTGTTTAGGTCTCAGTTAGCTAGACCATCCTCTAGGAAACCTTCCACCTTCCCAGTTTGGACGCCCCTCTTATGTGTTCCCATACACCCATGTGCAGACTCTGCTGACACGTGTATTGGGCACAGCTTTCTTCACTCAGAACTCCTCTGCAGGTACCTCTGTATGTGGTGAGGCCACAGCCTGATCCTCTGTCACTGACACTGAAGCACAGATCTGTTTTAAACTCAAGTCTGCCAAATGGGAAAGAAGTCCTTTCTCCTTCCCCTGCTCCCACCTTTTTTTCCCCCATGCACTGCCTTGAAGAAGACCTAAAGCAATGCTGCTTATGGTTCAGTGTGATACCAAGATCCTGAGAAACTGTCCTTTCAGATTTAACATTCATGTGTAGGGACTAGACAGGAGTCCATGGGGCTGGTCTGATAGGCAATT
Source organism: Physeter macrocephalus (assembly GCF_002837175.3). Taxonomy (NCBI): domain Eukaryota; kingdom Metazoa; phylum Chordata; class Mammalia; order Artiodactyla; family Physeteridae; genus Physeter; species Physeter macrocephalus. The sequence goes on from NC_041219.1 coordinate 23,020,840, forward strand.
AGAAAGAGCAAAGACCTGCTGTTTTCAGAGTTACCTCTCCTCTGTGACCATTGAAGCTCTGCTACTGCCCTAAACTTGTTCCCCAGTCTCTCTTTTTGCTCAGAATGAATTAATTCCCAGGGGACTTCACAAATCCTTCACGGAAATAGATTTCTGAAGATCCCATTCTAACATTTCAATGAAAATGACCAACCTGTTCTAAATCTCAGTAAGAGACATATGCCTAGGTGAAAGCTGGGCTCTCGATTGTATTAACAATTGAGAAAAAGATCTCCCCTGCATACTCTGCGGCCTCCTGTGTGTGTGTGTGTCTGTGTAGTTTCTTTTAAGTGCAGGGATGATTTTTAATTCCTTATATTGTGGTAATATCTATTCTTGCTTTTCAGCCAAGTTAAATGCAGCCTCATGTGCAGAAGACAAATCAGTTAGTAGCAAAAAAAGATGAAAAGAGAAGTTGGCCCAAGAGCACACAAAGCCATCAGCAAGAGTGAATATACTGCCCAGAATGGTTCCTATAAAAATCAGAAGATTGTCCTCAAGCTAATAAAAGTTCAGAGTTAGTTACTGGAGCTTATATTCAGTATAGCCCCTCCTGTTTAATCAAACATCTCATATTTTCTGGCATTTGAATGAAAATGATTCCTGGTTTTATTGCAGTTTTTAAATTCAGCTAAAAGTCATAAAGAAAAGTAGCACAAATTTGTGATCTGAATATTAAATATCAGTTTAGTGCTCAACACAATCCGTATTCATTCTCACCTGCCATGGCCATGACCCCATTCACATTCATTCATTTGTTATTTATTGAGCAGCCATAGACAATAAGTGAACAGATGAGCAAGACTGTGTTCCAATAAGACTACATTTATAGCCATTGATATTTGAACTTGATGTAATTCTCACATGTCACAAAATATTATTCTTTTCATTTTATTTCAGTTTCTAAAAACTATGTAAACCGTTTTTAGCTCATAGGTCATCCCTTAACAGGCAGAGGGTTGGATTATGACTCTTCAACTACAGTTTGCTGACCTCTGGTTTAGAGAATGTGGCATATGAGTTCCCCTGAAGGATGAGTAGGAGTTTTCCAAACAGACAAAGGCATTCTAGGTTGGGGTAATAGCATTTGGCAAAGACATAAGTAGGTAAACAGGCATGAGTTTTTTGAAGAGCCAAAAATAGTACCCTTGGTACTTACCTTTGGAGGGGGTGGAAGTAAGGCAAATGAAAGGAAACTGAAGGATCCCATCACCATACTAGGTTTTTGGCCTTTACTGAGTAGACTGTGGGAAACCATTGTGGAATCTGTAACATAACGAGTTTTAAATTTAGAAAGGTCACTCTAGCAGCAAGGCAGAAAGCTGATGAGAGTAGTCCAAGAGAGAAAGAAAAAAAATGAGAAGATTATTCGTAGTTCAGCAAAAGACACACTTATTTTCATGAAATTGTCTGTTTTGTCTACGCATGCCACGTCCTTGACTAACTCAGAACCATTGCAGATGTTATTCCTTCTTTCCGGAATTTTTTACTTTTCTTTTATCACCTAACTCCTTTTCATCCTTTAGATTTCATTTTCAATGTCACTTCTCCAGAAAAACCTTCATTTACCCTTCAGATCAGGATATACAGCCCTGTGACATACAATAGGATCTTGTACTTTGTTGTAGCAGTGATCACACCCAGGATATCTACTCAATGTCTGCCTTCTGTGCTAGACTTTAAGCCACATGTCCACCACTGTACCCTGATGCCTACTTCAGAGTAGATGCTCAGTGAATATTTGCAGTGGCCATGAGGTTGAAAGAGACGACATTACAAAGCAGAACTGACAGGATTTTATGGCTGAATGGTTGACATGATGGGATAATATAAAGTTAAGGATAATTCCTAGATTGGGGTGACAAAATTCTTGGTGGGACAGTGATAGAGAATAGAGGATGCAAGTCATATTTGAGGCAGCTTGGAAATGTTGATTTTTTTGAAGTTCCTGTGGGACCCCTGAGGAGACACACCGGAAGACATTATGTCTGTTTTCTACTAGGCTAAGCTGATCATTTCACATCTGTACTAGTGATTGCAATAACCGATGTCCTAGTTCCTGTTTCGAATTCTTCCTATCCAACATATGCTAAGATTTTGAGCTCTTTTCCAAAAACATCACTTCTATTGTGTTATCTCCTGCTTCAGAAGTTGGTAGAAGGCAAATTAAAAGTCATGTTTTCTCAACGCAGAATCCAAGCCCCCTTCAATTAATGTCCTTTCACTGTTTTGCCTTAATTTCTTGTTTTTTTTTGTTTTGTTTTTTCGTTTTTTGGGGTTTTTTTTTTGCGGTACGCGGGCCTCTCACTGTTGTGGCCTCTCCCGTTGCGGAGCACAGGCTCCGGACGCGCAGGCTCAGCGGCCATGGCTCACGGGCCCAGCCGCTCCGCGGCATGTGGGATCTTCCCAGACTGGGGCACGAACCCGTGTCCCCTGCATCGGCAGGCGGACTCTCAACCACTGCGCTACCAGGGAAGCCCTGCCTTAATTTCTTGATTCCTCAACATAAATATTCCCTGATCAGACTGGTCATCTAATTTGCCTCTGGTTTTCACCATTCTCTTTCCTGTCTTTACATGTGCTGCTCCTCTATCTGGAATTCTCTTTTTGACCAACGTAAAGCTTATCTTCCTCTAAAGGCCAATTTAATTTCCATCTCTTCCTTGATTCCTCCTTGAGCAGATTAAATATACAATACTCCTTCTTGGATTTGCCTTAACTCACATGGACTGCTGCTCTGATAATAGTAATGCCTTCCATTTTGGGGAGCCTAGGTGGGCTAGCCCCTCGTGTGATCTCCTGCATCTGTGCAACACTTCAGAGGTAGTTGTTATTCACTTTTCAAAATATGAAGACTCTGAAACTTAGATTAATAATCTAAGAAATTTATTAATAATTCTAAGAAACCGAATATTGTAACTCTACCAAAGACTCACAGTTGGTAAATAGTGGCTCCAGGTCTGACTGTTTACAAAGCCCACACTGCTGCTTTACTCTGTTAGAGTGGAAGGAAAATTTTCAGACTTATGAAATGTGAGGGTCTCACTTTAAATTCTTTCTCATAGAGTCAGTGAAATGTCATGGCCTCTGGGCTCATAAGCCCAGGATTTAAATGTCCCTTTCCCAGCTGAAGGAAGTCACAGAGCCTTCAATGACCTCTGTCTATAGAACCTGAAAAGTTAGAACACAGTCTGTTCAAAGGGAAAAAAGATAGATAGTTATGTGACAATACTTTGAAAATTGAAAAGCGATAGACATTGTACAAGTATTGTGGCTGTTATTAGAGGTCTTGAGTAGAATTTCAACATAAATAAAAAAATTAAAACTCAGATAAAATAAAGCTGAAGAGAATAAGAAATTGTCAGCTTAGGCATTCACCAAAGAAAGTGATTTAGGTATTTAGTAAGGATCAGTTATCAGGGTTCAGTGGATGAATTATCAAGTTCAGTGGATGAATTTTAAAACATTAAATATAATACATCATACATGCTCTCAAGAAACTTTCTTTCCTAAGGCAAATACTGGGTATATATATCTTCATTACGTATGTGTGTGTGTGTATATATATATATAATACATATAATTAAAATTTTGGATCTATACACACACACACACACAATTTGCTTAATTCTCTTTACTTAATTCTCTACCTTGGCAATTTTCAACTGCCGTTTTTGCTCTCTTAGGACCTGGTAAAGGATTGATTATATTTTATAATTATCTCCTTACATGCCTGTCTTCTAGGACTCATCATTGTAGTCTCAGCATCAAACATAGAACCTTGCATATCAGTAATAATTAACGTGGAAAGAAGAAAAGAAAGAAGGGAGGGAGGGAGACCAGGAGGAAGAAAGAATCTAGGTCACTTTGTGAATGTTTGATTTCTCCTTGGAAAATTTTCTCAACTAAGGAGAATTTTCAAATTATAGAGTCACAGTGATCATCTGTGTCTAGATCGTCTCATCTTTTGCACATAGATTTTATTCTCAGATTATCTTCCTTCCTGTGGCTTTTTTCTAGCTCCATTCCTTGTCCAGCCCATAACCCTGCTGATTCATTGCCTAAAATCAATAACTAAGATCTTTCTTTAATCAAAAGCCAAGTAAAAATATATTTAATGAATGAATCATGGAAAACTCCATACTAGTCAGTGAAATTGCAAGATACGTTTCCCTGACCGTGAACACTTTCCAGTAAGATTTGGCAGACAACCCCCCTAACGTGTAAAGGGGTGAGCTATGGCATCAGTCTAGGTGTGGAAGACCCCTCCCTGACTATTAGATTTGTGACCCTAGATGTGTCACTCAGTGCCTATGAGTCTCAAGGCTTCATTTATTAAAAAAAGAGTAATAATTCCTACTCTGCAGAGATTTGGGGGAAGATTAGAAATAATGTATCTAAAACATTTAGCCTAATACCTGACTCATGGAAGGAAATAAAAATACATTATTTGAAATGAGTGAGTTTTTGTTAAATGAATATTACAGATAATAAATTGCTTAGTAATTTAAAGAGAGAAATAACAGTTAGCTACTAGCAGTGCCTGAGAATATAGTAATGAGGTAATAAATATTGATCAATGAGTTGAACAGTGGATATTGAATGCATTCCCAAAACACATGAAATAATTTTAAAATATTGTCTGATGATGATGTTCCCATTGGCCAGGTTTTCACATCTGATTTATTCCATTGGTGGGAGGAGTGAAATAGTGATGCATTGTGACATTAAACATGGCCAATCATACTATTTAAAAAAAAAAAAAAAAAAAAACCTACTCTGGGGTTCTTAGAAAAATACTACAAGCAGCCAAACCCAGTGAATCATAGCAAGAGAAAGTTCTTGAGAAATGGTTTGTTATGTAGGTCTAGTTGAGTTATTGTAAAATAGCATGAGTTCTGTAATGCATCAACATGGTAAGGCTTCAGAGAAACTAAGAGAAAAGTAAGCACCGGCGTGCTGGGAAATGACATAATGGATGAGGCGTTGATGTAACATGGCTCAACCCGTTTTCACATGGATTCCGTGTAAGGTGGAAAGGCGAAAAGTAACTTCTCTCCTAGAAAATACCCGCTAGCTTCCCAGAAAGAGAAACCCATGTTTTCTATTTGCCTGCTTAGTGTATGTACTCATTTTACTTTGACTTCCTGAACACGCCCTGAAAAACAGTGACTCTCTGAACTCGTAATGAATTCCACTAATCATCTTTTATTCATAAAATTACTTTCATAGAAACACTTCAGTGAACCCCTAAAACATATTCACTTCTCACTCAGACAGTGCATCTACGTACCTTCTAAAATCTTGAAAATCTTCTCCATCTTCCCCGGCATTAAGAAAGGCTGATGCCTTCCCTGTATGAAATGTGCCTGCCCATGATTTTTTGCCCAGTATCCCTGCCACTTACGTGTATTGGTTTTCATTTGGCATTCTGCGTATGCTCACGGGGACTCTTCCCTATCACATCACAAGCTATAGAACAGCTGAGCCTTTCAGGGCTTTTTTTTTTTTGTCACTTTATACAGGGCTGAATTATAGAGATGGACAAAAATGGAATAAAACGGATCCCATTGCACATATTGGCTGCACTCCTTTGGTTTTGTGCAAGAGCCCTCCAAATCCAGCCATAGGATGTCCATGAACTGAGCATCCAAACAGATTTCTAAGAGTCAGGGCTCAGGCCACCTGAAAGTATCTGATATCTCTCTTTGGCAAGTTTGCACATTTTCTTAGAAATAGAACTACTTTTAAATCCTTCTACTGTACAGTGAGTTCATGTGAGGACAGACATTCCTTACTTGATACCACACCTTTTCGGAGACTTTAAAGGCTGGATATGCTTACCTTGTTCATAGGACTGAGGAAATCAAATGTTGTTTTAATATTGATTTGTATTTATGTAAGCCCTGGTGTTATAACTTAAATACTTACACAAGTCTTTTGTGGTTAAAAAA
>NC_041219.1:23026863-23085146 GCF_002837175.3 Physeter macrocephalus
CTAAGGAGAATTTTCAAATTATAGAGTCACAGTGATCATCTGTGTCTAGATCGTCTCATCTTTTGCACATAGATTTTATTCTCAGATTATCTTCCTTCCTGTGGCTTTTTTCTAGCTCCATTCCTTGTCCAGCCCATAACCCTGCTGATTCATTGCCTAAAATCAATAACTAAGATCTTTCTTTAATCAAAAGCCAAGTAAAAATATATTTAATGAATGAATCATGGAAAACTCCATACTAGTCAGTGAAATTGCAAGATACGTTTCCCTGACCGTGAACACTTTCCAGTAAGATTTGGCAGACAACCCCCCTAACGTGTAAAGGGGTGAGCTATGGCATCAGTCTAGGTGTGGAAGACCCCTCCCCGACTATTAGATTTGTGACCCTAGATGTGTCACTCAGTGCCTATGAGTCTCAAGGCTTCATTTATTAAAAAAAGAGTAATAATTCCTACTCTGCAGAGATTTGGGGGAAGATTAGAAATAATGTATCTAAAACATTTAGCCTAATACCTGACTCATGGAAGGAAATAAAAATACATTATTTGAAATGAGTGAGTTTTTGTTAAATGAATATTACAGATAATAAATTGCTTAGTAATTTAAAGAGAGAAATAACAGTTAGCTACTAGCAGTGCCTGAGAATATAGTAATGAGGTAATAAATATTGATCAATGAGTTGAACAGTGGATATTGAATGCATTCCCAAAACACATGAAATAATTTTAAAATATTGTCTGATGATGATGTTCCCATTGGCCAGGTTTTCACATCTGATTTATTCCATTGGTGGGAGGAGTGAAATAGTGATGCATTGTGACATTAAACATGGCCAATCATACTATTTAAAAAAAAAAAAAAAAAAAAACCTACTCTGGGGTTCTTAGAAAAATACTACAAGCAGCCAAACCCAGTGAATCATAGCAAGAGAAAGTTCTTGAGAAATGGTTTGTTATGTAGGTCTAGTTGAGTTATTGTAAAATAGCATGAGTTCTGTAATGCATCAACATGGTAAGGCTTCAGAGAAACTAAGAGAAAAGTAAGCACCGGCGTGCTGGGAAATGACATAATGGATGAGGCGTTGATGTAACATGGCTCAACCCGTTTTCACATGGATTCCGTGTAAGGTGGAAAGGCGAAAAGTAACTTCTCTCCTAGAAAATACCCGCTAGCTTCCCAGAAAGAGAAACCCATGTTTTCTATTTGCCTGCTTAGTGTATGTACTCATTTTACTTTGACTTCCTGAACACGCCCTGAAAAACAGTGACTCTCTGAACTCGTAATGAATTCCACTAATCATCTTTTATTCATAAAATTACTTTCATAGAAACACTTCAGTGAACCCCTAAAACATATTCACTTCTCACTCAGACAGTGCGTCTACGTACCTTCTAAAATCTTGAAAATCTTCTCCATCTTCCCCGGCATTAAGAAAGGCTGATGCCTTCCCTGTATGAAATGTGCCTGCCCATGATTTTTTGCCCAGTATCCCTGCCACTTACGTGTATTGGTTTTCATTTGGCATTCTGCGTATGCTCACGGGGACTCTTCCCTATCACATCACAAGCTATAGAACAGCTGAGCCTTTCAGGGCTTTTTTTTTTTTGTCACTTTATACAGGGCTGAATTATAGAGATGGACAAAAATGGAATAAAACGGATCCCATTGCACATATTGGCTGCACTCCTTTGGTTTTGTGCAAGAGCCCTCCAAATCCAGCCATAGGATGTCCATGAACTGAGCATCCAAACAGATTTCTAAGAGTCAGGGCTCAGGCCACCTGAAAGTATCTGATATCTCTCTTTGGCAAGTTTGCACATTTTCTTAGAAATAGAACTACTTTTAAATCCTTCTACTGTACAGTGAGTTCATGTGAGGACAGACATTCCTTACTTGATACCACACCTTTTCGGAGACTTTAAAGGCTGGATATGCTTACCTTGTTCATAGGACTGAGGAAATCAAATGTTGTTTTAATATTGATTTGTATTTATGTAAGCCCTGGTGTTATAACTTAAATACTTACACAAGTCTTTTGTGGTTAAAAAAATTTTTTTTCCTCCTGAGATACAAAGCCTGTGACCTGTCATGCCATACTGAGACATAAAGAACCTATAGTTACGTTACAGGCTTGGAATGTATGCTTAATAATGTGTTCCCTGGGGTCTTAATTGTTTAGCTAAGCTCTCCCAATTGGTTTACAATTTCTATCTCCTTTCCCCTCCCTTTCTTCCTTCCTCAACTCAAACATGACACTTGCACTGGTTAATAGTCAGAAATGTTTGATTTAAAAAAGGTTTCCAGTTTTTCATTTCCTCTCCCAACAAGCATTTTATGTATGTACATCTACTCTAATATGTCTTTGGAGGTTTAGGAGAAAAAGTAAGGCTAAGCACTCCTTGAATTGTAAGAACTAAGAATTTTGGGAAGGGTGGCAAAAACAGGGCAGTCATCTGCCCCAGACATTCACTTGCCTCAATTTTCTGGGACCCTGGCAACCACGTACTAGAAATAAAGCAGCAGTCCGATGACTTGATGGGAAGTCATCCTAGGGAAAGCCAAGTAACTTGTCTCAGCTGTATCACCATCTGGGAAGGATGTCATTATGAGATAGTTTATTAGGTGCTGGAGCCAAAACATGAAGGAAATATCACAAGAAACATTAACTTAGAAAATGTAAAGCTTCCCAAGAATCCAAAGCATTTGCTTGTAATTCGGAGTGTTGTTTTCTAGCTTTGGAACTAGAATAAGGCAAACTAATAATAATAAAAATAATAGCGCTTTTAATAATAGTAATACTGACATTTAGTAAAATCTTGGGAGCCTATATTTTGCTACTGTGCTGAGCACTTTCCATAGATTATCTCTTCCCTTTTAATCCTCATGTCAACCATGTGAGATATTATTTCCATTTTACAGGTAAGGAAATTGAGTAATTGAATATCTAATTAATAGCTGATTAATAGTAGTAACAGTTACAATGATAACAGCAATAACAATAATAAACACTATTTTAAGGATATAAATTACCCAATTTAATCTCCATAACAAGTCAATAATATAGGTTCTAGAATTAGAAACTTTACACAAGAGGAAACTGAGGCACAGAGAAGTTAAATAAATTTCCCAAGGGTACTCAGCAAATAAATGGTAGAGCTGGGGTATGGATGCAGAAATTAGTTTCATAATCAAGGCCACTAAGCATTATGCATCTCCCAAGAAGCAAAGTATAAATAAATGTAGATATAGTTCATCAAAACCCACCTCATAACAATAGCTTCTCATTTACTCTATTTCACTGATAGAACTCAGGTGGTATTAGCATGAATAAAATAGTGTACTCCTGGTTGCTAAAGCTCTCTAAGCATGACATAAACAAATCAGCTAGAGAGACCATCCCTTTCCGATTTGCCCAATACATTCCCAGTCTTTAGCACTGACAGTCCCCACATCCCAGGAAATCCTTCAGTTCTGGATAAACTGGGACAGTTGGTAATAGTAATGTGGACCATAAACATTGCTTAACTGGGACCCTTACCCCTCCACCCTCCAATATTAATTTTGACTGGATGTTACCAAGAAGAGAAATAAGACATCCATCATTGGAAGCCTAGTAAATATACCCTATCCTAAGGATCCTGTTATAATGCTTAGCAACTTTGTGGCTTTCAATATCCCCAACTTTTATGCCTAAGAAAGACTCAATAAACCTGAACTGAGATTAAGGAATTCATAGCCACTAAGAAATAAGTATACCACATGCACCATTTAATTCTTTCTGAATTTTTCCCCCTTCTCTATCATACTACATGAAAGCCAGTCCTATCTTGTCTGGGCAAGACAGGCTAGGTCCTAAAGGCTGTGACCTTCACTAAGAATTTGGGCTGAGAGTCAACAAGGGCCTTCTTCCAGGGTACCCAGAGAGTGACCTCTTGTCCCTGGATAGTCTGTGAGAAAAGCTTCTCCAACTAAATTAATTTGTGTGTTTGTGAAAGCCAGTCCTAGCAGCAAATGTTGGAAAACACAAAGACAGTGGCACATCTATACCTGGTGAGGTTTGGCAGGTAATAGGACCCATATATTTAACAATATCAGTAATCACTCTTAGTAAACAGAGCCCTACCATCCTGAAAAGAAAATTGAAACAACTTTACAGCACTACATGAAAAATCCATATTACACTAAAAGCAAACAACCTGCTCATTTGCATTCACACATTCTCACAGTAAGCATTTTTGCCTGTTATATGCTGACTATGCTCTAGAAGCTTGAAAGGGGTAAAAGTCATTAAGATAAAAGTATGAAACAAAATGTGCTAAAAGTACTATGGACAAAGTACCATGAGATTGAGATGAACTCGGACGTGGAAGCCTTGAAGTCAGGACTGAGTGTGCTAAGGAGACTAGGAAAAGGAGAGCCTTGCAGACAGAGCAAATGTCCTATGCAAAGGTGAGAAGTTCACATGGACATGGTGTTCTAGAGGAATCTAAAACAATTTTCTGTGCATGGGGCATAGCGTGGGAAAGAGGGGCTAGAGGTAAGACTGGCAAAACACATAGCTTTGGACACTATTTGGATAGCAGGCTTTCACATTTGTGTTATGAATGCAATAAGCATATAGTACTAATTTTATTAATGATGATACTAATAAGTAATTAATTGAGCACTTACTATGTTCCAGGCACTTTGCTACAAGCTTGACTTGGATTTTTCTTTGGTTAGCGTAATTTATCTATTACTATGAAAAGTAAACATGTTATCCAGAATAATAAAAAATAAAAAAGTAGTGAGAAGAGTGGCGATGTTTTACATTCTTGCAAATTTGTTTTCTTCCCAGCTTTATTGAGATATAATTGACATATAACTTTTTGTAAGTTTGAGATGTACAATGTGATGACTTGATATACATGTGTATTGTGAAATGACTGCCACAATAAGGTTAATCAACACATACATCACCTCACATAGTTACATATTATTTATTTTTTTGTGATGAGAACTTTTAGCAGCTTTCCAGTATACAATACAGTATTGCTAACTATAGTCACCATGCTTTGCATTAGATCCTCAGAACTTACTTATCTTATAACGGGAAGTTTGTACCCCTTGACTATTATCACCCATTATCTACCACTGCCCCCACCCCTGCCCCCAGTAACTACCAATCAAATCTCTGTTTCTATGAGTTTGGGGGTTTTGTTTTTTGTGTTTTTTTAGATTTTTTTTATGTAAGTAAGATCAAACAGTATATTTTTCTCCATCTGATTTATTTCACTTAGCATAATTCCCTGAAAATTCATCAAGTTGTTGCAAATTGCAGGATTTCCTTCTTTCTCGTGGCTGAATAATATTCCTCTGTGTGTGTGTGTGTGTGTGTGTGTGTGTGTGTGTACACATACTTACATACTGCATTTTCTTTATTCATTCACCCATTTACAGACACATAGGCTATTTCTATGTCTTGGCTATTGTAAATAATGCTCCAATGAACATAAGGGTACAGATCTCTCTTCAGGATATTTCCTTTGGATTTAAACTTACAAGTGGAATAGCTAGATCATATGGTAGTTCTATTTTTAACTTTTTGAGGAACCCCTATACTGCTTTCCATGGCAACTTTACCAATTTACATTCCCCCCAACAGTGTCTGCCCAAGTTGGGGAGCAAATTTGTACTTCCACTCAAATGATGAACATAGTCTCCACTTCTGCCCCCCAGGAAGCATGGGCACAGATGCCCAGGAGCTGGAGAGCACATCCTAAGGACCACTTGGGCTGGAAGCCAAGCCGGCATCTGTGCCCAACTGTTGAGCATAGCCTCTGGCCTTGTATAACCAGTAAAACAATGTAAAACAATGACCCTGAGCAGCCTCAGAGCCCAGCTTCAAGTACCATCCAGCCACGGAGCCCATTCTACCATCCCACCCAGCATCAGAGCCCAGCATGTGGCCTGCTGGTTTGATGGACACAGCCTGAAGCCTTGTCCAGGCAGGGAGTCCATCAGTGACCCCTTCCAATCATGGAGCATAGCCTGTGGCCCTACCCAACCTGGGCATCTGGACAGCAACTCTGTCTGACTGGGGAGCCCAGACAACACACCCACCCTGTGCCCTCAGAGCAAAGGGAGTAACCATGTCTGACTAGAGACCCCACACACCCAGCTGAAATAAAAGGATGCTAATTAGCATCGTAAAAACATGAACATGCAAAACTCATCAGTAAAGATAAATATATAAGGTCAGATTTTCTAATATTGTAATAGTGGTATGTAAATCACAACTCTAGATTAAAAATTTAAAAAACAAACGTGTTAAAAATAACCATAACTACAATAATTTCTTATTGGATACACAATATAAAAAAGGTGTAAATTGTAACATCAATAACCTAAAATGTGAGGGGCGGCGAGAAGTAAAAGGTTCTGGGTGCTCCTGAAGTTATCAGCTTAAAATAAGATGTTGTGAGATATTTTGTGTAAGTCTCATGGTGACCACAGAAAAAACCCTGTGGTAGAAACAAGAAAGATTATGATAAAGGAGTTGGAACATACAGCCACAGAAAGTCATCATTGCACAAAGGAAGACAGCAAGAGAGGCAGCAAGGAACAAAGGATCTACAAAACAGTCAGAAAACAGTTAACGAAATGGCAGTAGTACTAAGTCCCTACCTATCAATAATTTAAACATAAATGGATTAAATTCTCCAAACTTGCAAATTTCTTAATGTCTGGCTTAAATATAGCTGGTTCTAATATCTGCATCTGCATTACATACATGATATGCTGTTTTTGGTTGAAGTCTATCTACTTGTTATGTATTGAGCTCTATGCTGGACAGCAGAAATATGATGATGAACAAAACAAGTGTGATCCCTCTATTCATAGAGTCTACAGCCTATGGAGGGATGCAGTCTGTCAACCATGGTTACACCAATAACTTCCTAACTGCTCCTGCAATAACAGCTATAAATGAGAAGCAGAGGATGCAGTGAGAGTACCTGACCAGGGAGACTGATCTAGGGTAAGGAATCTGGGATTAGGTGATTGGAAGATATAACCACATTACAGCCTTCAGAAAAAAAGAAATGCACATTTTCATATCTTCATTTAAAATGTTCATTTTTAAAAATAAAATTCATTATTAGCAAACTCACATTGAAGCAATCAGCTAGACAGATGGAAACTTTGCATTCAAAGCAGATTCATGTCTTTCTATCAGCTAGCAATTAGACATGTGAAAGCATATTCTTAAACCATAATGTGTCAAAGATTTGCAGTTTTTAAAGCAATACTGTCAAGCTGCAAAACTTATGAAATTATCCACTTTTTTAAATTACTGCCTTTGATTTATATGTCCCCAAAAGCAAGGTTTGGAAATCTTCCCATTTTGTTATTGCAGTCACTAGAGAAAATTGAAAACATAACATTTTTTTTAACCTTCTTAAAATTGTATTAGAGTCTTTAAGGGGATCAGATTTTATTAATTTATTCTCTTTGGTGTACCGAATATCCTGCTTTCTTAGTAGCAATAACGACAATAAAAAGACTATATTAGGAATCTGGAAATGTCTAGTCAAGTCTTCTTTTGAATTTTGAACAAGGAGCCAGAGATAAATGAGCAGCCCTATAATGTTCGACCGGCAAGCACAGTGCAAACTGTTGGGTTAAATTGGCCTCTGCTGCTTCCTCTCTCAAATCCAGACCGAGAAGCTACACACAGAATTTCAGAGCATCACTATAAGTCAGCTGAGCACTAGGAAGATTCCAGCCTGCCCCTGTCGGGCAAGGAGCTCTGGGCCGATAGACAGAAGCAGAGCAGATGACGGAGGCCTGAGGACAGGCAGATGCCAAAAATCCCAGTGGAATCTGAGTCAAGCGAGCCCTGTGACTCCTGGTTCACTCCTTTGTCGTCTCCTCCTCTGCCTCTGGAAAGGGGGCTAGTGGAAGAGGAGAGAAAGGACTAAGGAAAGAACTTGGAAAGAGGGAGAAAACATTCGCGTCTTCCAGATAGAATGGGACTTAAAATCAGGGTCCAGGAATAAATAGCTCCTCTTCTTTGTTACCTTCATAATTTCTTTCTGCTGGGGCCAGCACTAGAAACAGAGGCATGTAAAAGGTGCTCTCCAAAGAATCTCCTCTTCTCCCCTGTCCTCTGCACCTTCAGCTAACCCGTTAACTCCGGCTTGAAGACCTGACATGTTCGTATGAAATCTAGACTTCCAGTCTTCTCTGAAATCGATCCTAGAAATGATTTACAAATCATGAGGTTTCAACATGGTACGAGGTGAAGAGCTTTGTAATCAGAGACCCACCCCTCCCTCAACACACTCCCCCAAATGATATAACCTTTGGTGAATTAACTTTCTGAAACACAGTTTCCTCTATCTAATTGGGTAAAGTAATATTAGCTCGAATCTTTTTTAAAAAACTCAAATGAGAGAATACGTTGCACATGCAGTGTTTAAATAAATCACTATTCAAATAAATATTCAATTATTTCTTACTGATTACAACTTTATTTGAAGGTCGGTAAGAGGTATAATGTCATTGATGGTATACAGAATGCACTTTATTCAGTTTTTCAGAATTTTCAGTACAGTTCCTAGGGATGTGTACTCTTAAAGATATTTCTAATTTAATTCCTCCCACCCTCCCTCCCTCCCTTCATCCTTCCTTCTTTGCCTTTCTTCCTTGCCTCCATTCTTTCTTTATATCTTTCTTTCCTTTTGGGGGGATGGGGTGGTCCAAAGAGTATGCCCTTTTTTGTATTAAATGACATGTATAATTTTAAAACTCCCTTGGGTGTAGGATTCTTTATACTATCTCTAAAGACTTTAGTGCTATATTTACAAAATGCCCAGTTAAAACCTGATTCATCATAATTCAGCCTTAACATCAGAATTGGAAATGCATGAGTAGTCCATGCACTTGTAATTTAATAGTTACCTAAATTACTAATAGCACTCTGAACTGAGGGCTATTTACTGTCCAACACTGATTTTTATTATACTCCATATATCACTGCAAGGGAGGCAAATATTTTACGAAGTAAAAAACAAAAAACAAACCCTCAACTCTGAGATTCTAAGATAATTACTCTAGTAAGTGTTTTAGTTTCTAAACACACAGAGACAAAATTGAGTGCTTTTATTATTTGACTTAATTTGTCATTCTTTTTAAATCTTTTTGGTTTCCTTTAAAATATAACCATATGGGGCTTCCCTGGTGGTGCAGTGGTTGCGCGTCCGCCTGCCGATGTAGAGGAACCGGGTTCGCGCACCGGTCTGGGAGGATCCCACATGCCGCGGAGCGGCTGGGCCCGTGGGCCATGGCTGCTGGGCCTGCGCGTCCGGAGCCTGTGCTCCGCAGCGGGAGAGGCCACAGCGGTGTGAGGCCCGCGTACCACAAAAAAAATATATATATATAACCATATGACTTTAATACACTACCAGTTTATTACAGCTTTCGTAAGCTCACTAGTGTACTTTAATTCCTCTCTCCTCCCTCTCTTCCTTTTTTCCTCCCTTTCTTCCTTCCTTCTTTCTTTCCTTTTTTCCTCCCTTTCTTCCCTCCTCCTTTGTTTTGAATCTTAGTCTACACATTTTCCTCAAACAAATGTTTGCAACACTGTGTTAAAGATATAAAACAATAGCAAAAAAGAAATAGTGGACCTATGAAGATAACAGAAGTCAGTATAGGCCTAGGCAGAAAAGGAGAATGTATTTCTCCATTTTGCCTTAAGTACATGCTCCATTTTTATTTTATTTACATAGAAATCAATGAATCTATCCATATATGACCATATAGTGAGTCCATCCTCAGGTAGGAAAAAAATACTCATTTTTCAATTTTAAGTATTAATCTGTAGAGCCCGATACACCACTTATTTATCTGTGGTATATCTATATAGATTAAGTAAAATTGTTCCCAGAAAAAAAAAAAATTACTGTTTACCATGTGAAGGATATGTTAGGATATCTTTTTTTTTAAAATTTATTTATTTATTTATTTATTTTTGGCTGTGTTGGGTCTTCGTTGCTGCACGAGGGCTTTCTCCAGTTTCAGTGAGGGGGGGCTATTCTTCGTTGCGATACGCGGGCTTCTCATTGGGTGGCTTCTCTTTGTTGTGGAGCATGGGCTCTAGGCGCATGGGCTTCACTAGTTGTGACACGTGGACTCGGTAGTTGCGGCGCACGGGCTTAGTTGCTCCGTGGCATGTGGGATCTTCTCGGACCAGGGATTGAACCCGTGTCCCCTGCATTGCCAGGTGGATTCTTAACCACTGCGCCACCAGGGAAGTCCCATTAGGATATCTTTTGAAGCTGTGGTGGTAGGGGAATTCTGATGTTGTGTTTACTCAGAAAATACTTTTATCTCAGTTACCACGATAAATTTCAGCACGTGTAGCACCAATTAGTACATTCAATATGGTCACACAGCTTTGTAACAACACTTCCCATGCTCTTCCACTCCCATATCAGAAAAAGAGAGACATTTCCAGATTTTGGTTGCACAACACAGCTGTAGTGGGAGGGCCTCGCAAATAACTGGTCTGGATATTTTGGCCCCATAACTTCTTTTGTTATCATTGTTATGCTCCTAACATAAGTCGTAGTTTGGGCAATAGCTCTGCCAAATTCTTTGGGGGTTTTTTTGGTTTTAAATATTTTTGAAAGCTCTTAGTAATATTAAGTCTAACTCTCATATATGGTTGTAAAAAAATTTGTTCGTAGATGTTAAAAAATCTCGTGTACTGGGAAATATTTCAATGGAGTAGCATGATATGTTTATTTAACTTAAATAAATTCAGTTGTATGTGTGCAGAGGGCAGAGAGAGAGAGAGAAAGGAAAGGATCAGTTGATTTTGTCCTCTGTCCACAGGGTGAATTTTTGGCTCTGAGTGAGCATGAAATGGAAGACACGAATCTGCTGTATGCCTGTTATCTCAGTTCCCGACCACCTGAGTGTGAGTGTCTTGCTGTGGTAAGTGTAATCCTCATTTTTAAACACACAGTAAGTATTTTTTTCTGCGACATGGTGTTTAAATGCCTTACATGCAAGCCAGCTGTCATCTGGTAATTAACCAAAAAACCAGAATTCTGTACTAACACTGGAGAAAAAATTGTGTTGGATTTAACTAATTCCCACATGAGATGCTACTACGGTGTGAATCCATCATTAGTAGTTGGAACCATAATTTAGCTAGTATCATCAACAATTTTTTGATGCAAATTAGGAGAAAATTATAGTGTGAGTGGGAAAAAGAACCTTGTTACTAAGATGCTGTTAAATAGTTTGGTTTTCCATTTTATAATTAAAGTAAGATGCTGAAGACATTTTTAAGCTGAGACCGGGCTCTCGTGCAGATCTGAGATTGCTGGAATCTGTATCAAGAAGGCCATAGGTTTGCTTAGTGAAAGTGCTAAAAATGAGTGAATGCTTAATAAATGCTATGGCTACTTGTAGAAACTGAGTTTTAAGTTAATAAAAACAGTATTATCTGATTGGACAAAGTAAACAAGCAACTTGATGTTTTTTCTTTTTTTCTCTTTTGCATTTTGTTATTCTTAATTAATGATGCCCATATTATTATATATTGGAATATAAGTATAAAGGTTCAGTTTACATATCATAAATTGAGAAAAAAATTCACCAAAGTTTTTTTTTAAATTAGCCTCTCATCATTTATTGTTGAACAAAACTTATTTAGATATACTAGTTACTTAATGCAGAATGAAGAGGGGTTAAATTTTTAAAAATGTAATAATAGCAGTAGTAGTCAACATCAATTGAATACTTTGTATGTGATTGGCATGGTGATAAGTGCTTTCCTTACATTATGTAACAATCTTCAGAGCATGTTTGTATAATGAGTATTATTATTATTGTTATTGGCCACACTTTACCAATGAGAAAGTTGAGGGGTAGAGAACTTTGCTAATTTTTCCAAGAATCGCAAAGAGTGTTAGAGCCAGTTCTTAATCTCTCTAATCTCAAAGCCCATTTAATAAACTACTATACCATTCTGACACACACAAGGACATTAGGAACAGACCCAAAAACAATTTAGAAAAATTGAAGGATGGATGCTCATTAAATTAGAAGTAGATATGCTTCATTAAAAATCCTTGTAAGTCATTACTTTTTTGTATATTCTTTTCATTCATTCATTCTTAAACTTTGTCTCACATTCCTTCTGTGCTGCTGCCTTAGAAATTAATGTGGTCATCTTTTCGGTGTTGACTCCCTCTTTTGTGGTTGTTATTGTTAGGAATGGTGCGTGTCAGTCTCCTTTGCCTCACAATGAGACACCAGACTTGCATGGCAAGAATGCAGAGGCAGTGCCAAGAGGGGCAGCAGGAGGTAGTGGCAGCCCAGCATCACTTACGTTTGACTCCATTAGTGGTCAAGTTTACTTGTTCCCAGAATAATGAAGCTGTAATTGTGAACTTAACTACCAGGCTGGTACTCACTTCTTCTTCTTCACAGTTAAAAGAGTTGTTTATACTCCCAGCCTCCACCACTGTACCAGTTTTTCGTTTGGGGCATTCCATTCTCCCTTCTGACCCACCACACTTTGAAACTTCTTTGCCAAGGTCATAAATCATCATTTTGTTGCTAAATCAAATGACTGTTTTACATTCTTTTTGTAGTTGACTTAGCACCATCATTAGTCACAACTGACCATTTCCAACTTCTTGAATATACTGTTCTGTTGGTTTCTTTAGCACCATAATTTCCTATCACCTTCCTGGACATTTTTCTGTTTTCCTATGTCCATTTTATAATGTGTGGATTACATGACTACAGTGGACATTTTTAGCCATTCAGTCTGGCCACAAAGGTTGAATTAGGGATTCCACATGACCCAAATCAGGTCAAATAGAGCCAAGGAGATTCTTTCCTAGAGCTTCTGTTGAAGCCATCAAGGAAGAATTATGTTCTTTCAACTGGGATTGCTGGTGGTGAGAATGATGTTAAGTACAGTGTTGCTAGAGGTCAGAAAAATGAGGCCATTACTGTGGAAGCAGATAAATACTAAGTCCTGATTAATTCATTTAAGTCCCGGATCCAGATGGGTCTGAAATCTTAAGTATACTTACGGATTTTTCCATAACATGAGGCAATACATTTCCTTGATTATATGGGTGAGATACTGTGTCATTTGTAAATGAAAGGCTCTTTCATGATAAGATATTCCCCTCCCATCTACCCATCCATTCCCACTGAACTCTAGACTCCATAAATATAATTTTCTATTTGAAATCTCATTTTAGATGTCTCACAGGCCCCATACACTCAACATGCTCACTTCTATGCACTTAGTATCCCAACCAGAATCTTGAGCGTGATCTTTGACTCTTTCCTCTCCCTTAACCACAGCCCCCCATATCCAAATTGATCACCCAGCCCTATTTACCTACTTCTAAATTGTTCTTTATTCCATCTAATTCTCCTCATCTTCATGGCCCCAACATAGGGTACACCACTATCTCTTGCCTAAATTACTTTAAGTTCCCTAACTGATTTGCTTGCCTCCAGTCCATTTTTTTGCCTTGCAGTCACGGTGATGTGTGTCCAAAGTGCAAATATAATTATAATCTTCTGTTTAAGACTTTATATGGCTCTCCTCTGCTCACAGAGTACTGTGAACCCAAACACTTCACCATGGCTCACATCACGATCTGGTCCCTGCTTACCTCTTCAGCCTCAGCTTCTGTTAGTCCCTCCACCCACGCCATCTTCTCACACACGAACTACGCTTAACCCCAAAAGGGCCATGCTCTCTCTGGACTTGTGGAATGCCATGCTCTTTCCTTTGCTTTAGAACACTCTTCTCCACTGCTGTGCCTGGTACAATTCTATGTACCCAGAGGAAAACTTCTATCAGCCACTGCACTCCTCTAAGACAACTTCCAAGTCTGAGTTAATTGCCCTTATTTGTGCTACTTGAGCTACTCAACCACTTTCACCTACTGTAATTTTTAATTGCCTATTTACGTTATCATTGCCAATTTATATCACTCAACCTGAAAGAAAACCGCTCGAGAGCAAGGGTCTCAGTGCCTTCAGCAGCGCTGCTTCATAACTACTTGTGTAAATGAATGAATGAACAGTGAGTAAACAATCAGTCATGCCATAAAATCGACAGAGATTGAGTTTTCCACTTATATAATTGTATAATCCTCTCTCCAGTATATTCTAAGCAGCTTAGGCTGGAGCAAAAGTTAAAAAAATGGGGTCTTACACACACACACACACACACACACACACACACACACACACACACACAGCCTGTTTCTAACCTATTACTTGTTGGTTACCAAGTATGAATTCAGATTTCAGTGATTTGGGTTTCTTGGCCCCTAAAGAAACAATCATTTGAATCTTAAAAACCTTTCAAGGAAATTTCCTATTCTTTATTCCTAATTTCTTATTAAGGAAAACAAAGCACCAAACATAAGGAACAGAGAATTCAACAAAAAGTTGGCGAGATGCAAAAGTTCCCAACTGGCTTCCTTGAATATACTTTTCCTCTCCTCTAATCTGATCATGGCAAAGATGTCAGAGCAATATTGAAAAATTCAAAACTGATCAGATTCTGCTTCAAACTCTTCAACATCTGCCCATTACCTTTGGGATAAAGCCCCTAATCCACAAAATGCCTCTCTTTCTCACCACATGCTGGTCCATGTAGACAACCCTTCACTTCCTTGAAGGCACCATGTTCTTCTCTGTCCCAGGCTTTTGCACATGCTCTTCTTTCTGCCTGAAACGCCTTGATACTCACTCCTCTACTTGCTTAATTAAATATTACTCACCTATCAGTTCAAATCTCACTTTCTCAAAGAAGTCTTCTCTGAGTTATCAGAGTGGGTTAAGTCACTCTTAGCTTTGACACCTGCTTTCGATGACCTTATTGGAATTACTTATCACCCTTATCAAATTCCATGTTAGATTATAAACTCCATGAAGACAAAGACTATGTCTGGTCATTTTCTTTGAAGCTCTGTTACTTCTCACAGTATCTAACAGCTACTGGTGGTTCATAAATGTTTGTTGAATGAATAAGTGTTAATTCGGGGGAAAGAGATTAGATAATCTCTTTTTGTATGTATGCAATTCACAGATCAGGGAAGGTCTCTCAGTAAGGCTTTGTTGTCAGTTGCTTTGGTAGGAACCAGCTCTAATCAGGGCCAATTTCTTAAGCTGTGTTTCACAGCATTTTGTCTCATGGCTTATTAAAAATTTGCTTAAATTTTAATACATATATGGATATACTTAATCAGCTTTTCCTCCATGTTACTAAATATCCTTCTGCTACCAAAATGTATGCATGGACAACTTTGAGATCATATAAAATTACTAATCCTGGATGCTAAAATTTTTTATAATTGTGGTCACTTAGCCCAACTGAGAGGTGTGCCAGTCCTCCTATATTTTATCAGCATTTTATACCACAATTAAAATCTTCCTGCGAATTTCCCACCCCATCATTCTCTGCAATATCTCTAGTTTTCTGATAGCATGTGGCTTCAAATAAGTTTCAGTGATCACTTGAAAACTAGCCTCACCAGAGCAGTCTAGACAAAATCTTGTTTCTGCAGGTAGATCAAGGTAGTAGCCCTTAGTCAGCTATCTCCTGCCTCCTACATACCCTCTTTTCTTCTAAGAGAGAATCCAGTTTCTTAAGAAGTTGCAGATCTGGTTGGATTAATTCCCAATTTCCAACCTAATTCTTACACTTTCAATCTTTGAAAACTACTTACATAGTTTAAAAGGTGAAATAGTTATATAACATTTATAAAGAAAATCAGTATATCTGTTATTTCCTACAGCTTAACTCTTTATTTTTTCTAAGATTTTCTTTTAAATTTATCTTCTAACTTCTCCTTTGAATTTTTTATTTCTACTCCTCAATTTTTAATTTTCAAGACTAGCTTTTTTCTCTGAATCTTTCCTACTGCTTCCTGCTCTTATAATGCAATTTAATTTCTCTTCAATTGTAATTTCTACCAAGAGTCTTTTCCTGTTCCTTTCACTGTCTGTTTCAGTTTTTCTTTTTTTTAATTGTTCATTTTGATTTCTGCCTTTCATGTTAGAGGATTTTCTCTCAAGTTTGGTGATTGTTGGCTGCCCGTTTATCTTTAAAAGAGGCTAAAATGCTAATTGGATGTTCAGTGAATGAAAACAGGCTTGTCTACTTCTGGGCTTCACCATAGTGTTATCTGGCTGGGCTGTTTCATTGGACAACCAGTATTGAAGACTGTCAATATCTACAGATTCCTTTTCTCAGACTGGGCAGTTTTCCAGAGAGGAATTCTGTAATGTCCTGCCTGCAGTGAATGAGACTGGCTACCAGCTACTCATTCATAACTAAATGAGTCAAGGAGGCCCACTGTTTATATATAGCCTTTTACTTTGCTCCCCTATATTTCTTGTGATGCCCTTGCCTTCATTTTTATATGGTGTCCCTCATTTTCAACTTCCTAGAAAATAAAATCTAATCTTCTACTGGGGTATACAGGGGAATTTCCTGACTGTGAGGAGCATGGGAGTGGATCTGGGGTTTGAACTACTATTGAAACAGATTTTTAAAAATAATTTCCCTTTTCAAGCCCCAGCTGTGCCCTACTCCACTTTAGGGTAACCGGCGTTTCCTGTTCCTGAGTTTTGCTGGGCTTCTGCATTGTGACTAGCTTGCTTCAGAGGTTCCCACCCTTCTGGATGAGGCTTCAGCTTTCTCTGGTCTTTTAAATCAGTCATTAAAAGACTGATTAAGCTTCTAAAACATAGTTATCACCTTTCTCCCGTATATTTTTTCCTTGTAGGTTTGTACCATTTTTGAAATCCTTATTATGGTCATTTTAGTGTGATTTTAAGAGAAAATACTTTATGGTCAATCCACCATATTTAATCAGAACTTTGTAATTTCATTCTTTTTTATTGAGATATAATTGACATATACTATTATATTAGTTTCAGGTGTACAACACAATATTTGATATTTGTATATACTACAAAATGATCACCACAATAAGTCTAATTAATATCCATCACCATACATAGTTATAATTTTTTTTCCTTAGGATGAGTCCCTTTAAGGTTTACTCTCTTAACAACTGTCACATGTACATTACAGCATTATTAACTGCGGTCACCATGCTGTACATCACATCCCCATGACTTATTTATTTTATAACTGGAAGTCTGTACCTTTTGACCATATTTACCCATTTGTAACTTGATTCTTTATAAGAGAATTTCTTAGACTTATACCAATAAATTTACTTCATTCTGGGTATACCAGCCTCCATTTGAAATATCATGATTCCAAAATGGCAATGAAAGTCAATCTCATAGTCATTTCCAAAATTTTCCTCTAAGTGATGATTTTCACAGGACCAGCATAGCTTGTCCAGGTCAGGATATGCTTCTCAGTATCATGTCTAAATCACTTGGAAACTCAAAAACACACTTATAACTAATTAATGAGTAAAAGAGACAGTCTCAAGAGAAATTTTAAAAAATTAAATACATTGAATTAAATGAAAATGAGGGGCTTCCCTGGTGGCGCAGTGGTTGAGAGTCCACCCACCGATGCAGGGGACGTGGGTTCGTGCCCTGGTCCAGGAGGATCCCACATGCCACGGAGCGGCTGGGCCTGTGAGCCATGGCCGCTGAGCCTGTGCGTCCGGAGCCTGTGTTCCACAATGGGAGAGGCCACGGCGGTGAGAGGCCTGCGTACCGCCAAAAAAAAAAAAGAAAAGAAAACGAGAGTACATATATTTTGTGGGATGCTGTTAAAATAGTGCTGAGAGGAACATTCATAGCGCTAAATTCTTACAATGGAAAAAGAAAAATTTACAGACTAATGATCTAAGCTCCCATCTCAGGAAACTGGGGAAAACAAAAACACAGATAAGGGGAGACTACTGTACCCTATTTCCAAATAAGGTCACATTCTGAGGTACGAGAGATTAGGTCTTCAACATATAAATTTTGGAGAAATGCAGTTCAGTCCACAACAGGGGGGAACTTCAACTTGTTAAAGAACATGTATAAAAATCCTACAGCTATCATCATACTTAATCATGAAAAACTAAATGCTTTCCCTCTATGACTGGCAACAAAGCAAGGATGTTTACTCTCACCATTGCTTTTCAACCTATTATTGGAAATTCTATCCAGTGCCATAAGCTAATAAAGGGAAGTGACAGACATACAAATGAGAAACAAACTGTCCCTTTTTATAGATGGTATGATGATCTACGTAAAAAAACACCAAAAACTAATAAATGAGTTCAGCAAGACTGTAGGGTATAATTATACTTCTGTATACTAACAATGAACATGTGGAAGCTGAAATTTAAAATACAATACCATTGACAGTTGCTCAAAAAAAAAATGAAATACTTAGGTGTAAACCTAATACGACTTGTGTAGGATTTGTATGTGGAGATATACCATGTTTCCTGGATTGGAAGACTCAACATAATAAAGATGTCAGTTTATTACAGTTGCAATTTAATATAATTCTTATCAAGATCCCAGCATGATTTTTTATATATAGACAGGATTATTCTAAAATTAATATGGTAAGGGAAAGAACTAGAATAGCTAAATCAATTTTGAAAAGAAAGAATAAAATGGGAAGACTCACTCTTCCCATTTTTTCTGTGAAAAACCATGTGGAAAGATGAAAAAACAAACTATAAACTGGCAGAAAATATTTGCAAACCACATATCTGACACAGCACTCATACCCAGAATGTATAAAGAACTCTCAAACTCAACAATAAAAAACCAAACAGTCCAAGTAGAAAATAGGCTAAATACATGAAGAAACACTTCAACAAAGAAGATATATAGATGGCAAGTAAGCACACAAAAATGTTCACCATATCACTAATCATCATGGTAATGAAAATTAAGAACATGATCAGATACCATTACACATTTATGGAAACAGCTAAAATTAAAAATAGTGACAAAACCAACTGCTGGTGGGGATGCAGAGAAACCAAATCTCTAATACATTGCTGATAGCAATACAAAATGTTACAACCACTCTGGAAATTGGTTTAGCAGTTTCCATTTAAAAAACTAAACATATGCTAATGATGTGGCTCAGCAATTGCACTGCTGAGCATTGTATCCCAGAGAAATGAAAACTTAATGTTCACACAAAAACCTCTATGCAGTTGTTGATAGTAGCTTTATTTGCAATAGCCAAAAACTGGAAATAGCCAACATGTCCTATAGTTGACGATTGGCTAAACAAACTGTGGTATAGTCATACCATGGATTAGTACTCAGCAGTAAAAAGGAAAAAATTCTTGATACATGCAACAACTCAGATGGATCTCAAGGATGTTATACCAAATGATAAAAACCAATCTCAAAAATGCATGTACTATATGATTCCACATATATAACATTCTTAAAATGATATAATTATAAAGATGGTGATTAAATTAGTGGTTTCGAGGGGTTAGGGATGAGGAAGAGGGTAAGTATGATTCTAAAGGAGTAATATAAGTGAGATATTTATGGGATAAAATAGTTTTGTATTTTGATTTCAGTGGTGGTTAAATGAATCCAATATGCAATTACAACAAACAAAACACTGTATACATGTTGTACCAATATCAATGGTTTTGATATTGTATTATAGTTAGGTAAGGTGTAACCATGAAAAACTGGGTAAAGGATATCTGGCTTCTCTCTCTACTATTTTTGTAGCTTCATGTGAATTGATAATTATTTCAAAATAAAATGTTAAAAGTAATATATAAAACCTGGGGAGGGGATAGGATGAGCACATTGGTAAAATAAAACTTTTTATAAATTAATAATTATTAATGCAGAGTGATGAATATGGGACATTTTTATAATTATTCTGATTTTGTGTATACTGGGAATTCTTTATAATGAAAAGTTAGAAAACAAAACCAGGGACTATGTCATATTTATTTGTGTGTCCCCAGTGTTCAGCATAATGGTAGATGCTTAAAAATATTTACTGAATAACAAACTTCAGGAAAGTCAACCTTTCAGTCTTGCTTTCCTCCTTTACAAAATGAACCACATAGTATTTACCTCTTAGGGTCATTGTGTGGGTAAAAAGAATAAATATGAGCATTTTACACATAAAAGTAATGAAAAAACCATCAGTGAGTTGTGGGGCCACTTCAAGCAACCTAATCTACGTGTATTTGGAGTCTCTGAAGGAGAGGAGAGAGAAGAAAAGAGAAAAATATTTGAGAATATAATGGCTTAAATTGTCTAAATTTAATGAAAACTATCAACCCACAGTTCAAAGAAGCTCAAATAAACCTGATGACAAGAAACATGAAGAAAACTACACCAGGGTGCATAGTAGTCAAATATCTCAAAACCAGTGTTAAAGATCAAATTATAAAAGCAGCCAGAAAAAAGAGTGACAGGTACATACAGAAGAACAAAAATAAGACTGATCGCATTGTTAGAAACAATGCAAGCAATAAGGCAAGATGAAATAGATAAAATGGATACACTTATAACTTAAAGTTTAGAAAATAAACTTAAAGTTTAGCAAATATAACATAATCCAGTAATATATGAAGAAAAAATACAATACGAGCAAGTGGGATTTCTCTCAGCAATGCAATGTGGGTTCAACATACGAAAACTAGTCAATGTAATTCACCTATTAACAGGTTATAAAGAAAAAAATGATATAGTTGTCTGCATAGATACAGAAAAAGCATGTGACAAAATTCAAAAGCTCTTAGTAAACCAGAAAGCTAGAAAGCTCTTAGGAAACAAGGAATAGAATAGAAAATCCTCAATATGATAAAGAACATCTATGAGAAACCCACAGCTAGCACCATACTTAATAATGAAACACTGAATATTTCCCTCGACTGGGAAGAGCCAAACATGTCCCCTCTCTCCACTTTTTTTCTACACTGCACTGGAAGACCTAGCCAGGAGAATAAACCCTCTCCCCTGCAAAAAAACCCATACAAATTGGAATAGAAGAATAAAACTGACTTTATTTGCTGTAGGCATGTTTATGTAGAAAATCCTAAGGATTCTATAAAAAAGCAAGAAAAATTTATAAGTGAATTTAGCAAGATTGCAGATTCAAAGCAATTATACAAAATCAATATTGTTTCTATATATTAGCAAGGCATAACTAGAAGATGACATTTGAAAAACAATACCAGTTAAAATAGGGACTTCCCTGGTGGTCCAGTGGTTAAGACTCTGCACTCCCAATGAAGGGGGCACAGTTTTGACCCCTGGTCAGGGAACTAAGATCCCACATGCTGCATGGCACAGCAAAAAAAAAAAAAAAAAAATTTAATAAATAAATAATAAAATAAAAATTTGTCTTAAAAAAATACCAGTTTAAATAGCATAAAATATGAGATACTTAGAGACAGATTTAACAAAATATGTTCAAATTTTATAAACAAACTATAAAACATTGCTGAAATTAATTAAAGAAGATATAAATACATGAGAGATACTGAGTTTTTTAGAAGGGCTTTTAGTATTAAGACTTCAAATTTTTCCCATTATGACCTATAGAATCAATGCTATTCCAGTCAAAAACCCATCAGGATTTTTTTGGAGAATTTGACAAAGTTATTCTTAAATCCACATGGAAATGCTACATACATAGACTAGCCAAGGTGATTCATGATGAAAAGGATTTTTGATAAAAAGACAAAATTGAAAACTTATACTACTTGATTTCATGGCTTACCATGAAACTTTAGTAATCAAAACAGTGTGGTACTGGCATTAGGATCAATGTATAGATCAATGGAATAGAAGGGAGAGCAGGAATTTCAACAAAGGAGCTAGAGTAATTCAATGGACAAAGGATAGTCTTTTCAACAGATAGTGCTGGAATAACTGGGTATCTTATACAAATAAGAACTTTGGCCCTTATCTTATACCATATACACAAATTATCCTGAAAGGATTGTAGGCCTAAACATAGGAATTAAAACCAAAAAATTCTGGAAGAAAGGAGGAGAAAATCTTTGTGGCCTTAGGTTAAGCAAAAAAAATTTTTAGTTATATTATGAAATGCATGAACCATGGGGAAAAAACATGGTTAAATTGGACTTCATTAAAATTAAAACTTTTGCTTTTCTAAAGACACTATTTAAAATATATGTGAAATATATAGCTGGAAAACATTTGTATCCTGATTATAAAAAAGCACAACTATAACTCAATAATTAGAAGACAAAAGTCTGAAAAAAATACACAAAGATTTTTAACAGACATTTCACAAAAATATATATATAAGTGACTAATAAGCACAGAAAAAATGTTCAACATCATTAGTCATCAGGAAAATGAAAATTAAAACCACAATGAATGCCACTCTACATCTACTACAGTGGCTAAAATTAAAAGACTAACAATATTAAATGTTGACAAGGATATGGAACAACTGGAATGCCCATGTATTAGTGGAGGGAATGCAGAATGGTACAGTCACTTGGGAAAAAGCAATCCTACTCCTATATATTGATCTAAGAGAGATGAAAACATAAGTGCACATATTAGCTGTATTCATATTAGCTGAAAATTGGAGACAATTCAAATGCCCAACAACTAGTGAATGGATAAACAAATTGTGATATAGCCATACTTTGGAATAACTATTAAGCCATAACTAGCAACAATATACTGATGCATGCAATAATGTGGATGAAAAAGCATTATACTCAATTAAAGAAGCCACACATAAACACTACGTGATATATATTTCCATTTACTTGAAATTCTAGATAACAAAAACTACATTAAAAAAAAAAAAAAGATCAGTGGTGTCCAGGGCCTGTAGGTTGAGAGATAGGATATACTGCAAAGAGGCATGAGGAAGCTTTTTCAGGAGATGGGAATGCTCTGTACCATGATGGTCATGTTGGTCCCATGACTGTATATAATTTTAAAATTCATCAAATTGTACAACAAGAATTGACAAATTTTACTGCATTTAAATTATTCTTAAATTACAAATATATTTTAACTATATCGTAATCAAGGTATAATGTAAATACACACACATATAATTTATATTTATACATCTGGTAGCAGAGGTAGGGTGGATAAAATTGAAAAAAGACTAAAGGATCAACTATACTTCAATTAAAAAAATAAATTAAAACAGACAAATATCCACTGAAAAAGAGGAAAAGAAAAAAAGACTAAAGGTAGAGAAGACATTAAGAAGTCAAGGTGATCCTGGTAATCCTGAAGAAAGGCAGTTGTAGAGGGAATGGGAATGAAGAACATGAAATACATGTTAGAGATGTTTCAGAATTAGGACTATTCCACAGAACTTGCTAGCTCCTTTTCTTTCTCTTTTATTCTTCTCGTATAAATAAGAAATCCCTCACCTTAGTCTCAGGCACATTTGATCACGTTTGGTGGTACCAGTCACAAGGAATGTATTGGGGTATCCATGAGCCTAGCATAGCCATTCTCAGCTGAAAGTAGTGGGAGATTAAGATTGGACAAAATAACCCATGTGCTTTTTTTCACTTTATGTCCACTTTCCCAATTCCCCACCCCAGGAAATTGTGAAACAGTTTTGTGGAGAGAGATTGATTTGAAAACCTCCATACATAATTCTGATTCAGTCTCACTTTGTAACAACTTCAGTTTCCCTCTCCAGAACTTGAGTTGAGAACCATTGATTTAAAATCTGATAAGACATGCCCAGGGAAGAGAGTAAGATCAGCTTTTAGATATCCTGACTTTGCAGAGGCTGCAGAGACTTCTAGGGGGCATGTGTGACAAGAAATTGAGATTGAAGATATGAAGTTAAGGAAACTGGTTAGAACTGAGGATGTTAAATTGAAAATTTTCAGTACGGGGACGGTATTTTATTAATTAATTAATTTATTTATTTTTCGCTGTGTTGGGTCTTCATTTCTGTGCGAGGGCTTTCTCTAGTTGTGGCGAGCGGGGGCCACTCTTCATCGCGGTGCATGGGCCTCTCACTGTCGCGGCCTCTCTTGTTGCGGAGCACAGGCTCCAGACACGCAGGCTCAGTAGTTGTGGCTCACGGGCCTAGTTGCTCCACAGCATGTGGGATCTTCCCAGAACAGGGCTCGAACCCGTGTCCCCTGCATTAGCAGGCAGATT
This sequence comes from Physeter macrocephalus, assembly GCF_002837175.3. Lineage (NCBI taxonomy): Eukaryota > Metazoa > Chordata > Mammalia > Artiodactyla > Physeteridae > Physeter > Physeter macrocephalus. The sequence continues at coordinate 23,051,026 of NC_041219.1, forward strand.
CTCAACCACTGCGCCACCAGGGAGACCCAGGGGGATGGTATTTTAAGCCATAGAAGTTGAAGAAATCCTCAAAGAGAGAGAAAAAAAAAATAGATCTGAGGATTGAATTCAATAAATTAACCACAAACAAAGGGCAAGAGGAAAACGAAGAGTCAGCAAAAGAAACAAAGTAATAGTGATAAGAGAAGTAGGGGAGACTCAGAAAAGTGTGATAACATATTTAGTCAAAGACTGGAGCAAAAATATAAGCCAGAGAGGGTAAGAGTCACTTGTACTTACGTGATTTACCTGAAAAGAATTCCTCTAACAATCTGTCTTCTATGTTAAAGATGAAGGTGAAAGATCTTTGGAGGCTTCTGAAGACTACCTATATTATCTGGATAGAGTTGAGTGTGTAATGGAGAAGAATTATGGCATTTTAAAAGATTTATACTGAGATATTTATGCACTCAGTCTCACGTATGTAATTCATTTGCCAGAACATGACTGATCACTTTGCTTTCAAAGAGAGAAAGAGTAAAACCCTGACAGTTACATGTTCAGATGTCTCAATTTCAACTTCATTTTAATTGTAAAATGCTGTTATGTCATTTCTAAACCAGTTTATAAAGAATTACTTTGACATAATTATATAATGGCTTCTATCAATCATCTCTTTTGCAATTTTTCAATCCCAGACTTAACTTAAAGCACATTCAGTAGCCTGTGCAGCTAAATTGCCTTAAATAAAAGCCATGCTATCAAAAGTAAAGAAACTAGAAAACTTTTTAATCATGTGTATACATGTAGATTCCAAAGAGTTCCAATCATAATTCTTAGTCAAACGTATCAGCCTCAAATGATCTACATGGAGACAGTGAAAGCAGTAGTAAGTCAGTTCTGTCCAAGAAAGTTTATTTAACATCTATACAATGCCAGACACCCTACTTGATTTAAAAAGAAAGAAGGACATAGTCTCTTTCTTGAAGTAGTTCACAAACTAGTGAGGGAAACAAACAGCTCCTCATCAGCTTCATCACTTGAAAGTTATTTATACGTTTTTATACTTATTTAGTTTTGTGAATTTCAAGCAATAAATATGTAATTTTAACTTTTTCAGTACCTCTAATTTAAGATGGCAAAAATTGAAAGAAACAACAACCACAAAAAAAGAAAAATGCATTGGCAAGAACAAAAATAAGTATAGAGGAAATGTAGATAAACTTGCAAATTCTGTTTTTTATAAGTTGGTATCATTTATACTTCTGAACATAATAAGGCTTAAAACTGTACTAAGACTTTTGGGATAGACTATTTTTCTTGAGATATTTTTCTATACCACATCAAGTAAAAATGCCTTTAATACATGGCCTTAGTTAGACATTTTCATTTTTTAAAAAATAAGTATTTATATGCTGTGTTCTTATTGAACATTGATCTCTTTGAAGTTATTCCTCATCATTTTATCTCCAGCACTGAACATAGTGGGCCCTCAACAAATGTTTCTGAATTGAGATAAAGAGGGTTAAATTTTCAAATATTTTATTGTCTACTTTTGGTCATAAGGGGGAACCAATAAAATATGGAGATATAGCGTATCTTAAGACATCATCATGACTGGAAAACCAGACCAAACACTCTGTTGGTTTTGGAATAAGATCATCATTTTTTGCACAGCAAAGCATCAGATTTATGTTGCAATTCAATTTCCAGTGCTTATAATAAATTGCTTTCACTTCTGGTAGGCAACTGGGAAAAAAGAAGCATTCAGAAGTATACTATTCACTCCAATGTTAAGGAAAAGCCTATTACTTCAAGTCAATAGCTACAGGAATTCTATTCAGCATATTTATCTATACCACAATCTTCAGCATTTCTAGTGATCGTCAACCCACTTACCTTTACAGGTAGTTTAGACACACTGATGGCCAAACTTGGAAGAAATGGGAGGGTTTCTATTTTGTCTGGTGTAATAATCAGTGTGATCCAGAGAAACAGAACCAATAGGATATGTGTGTAGATAGATGGATGATAAATAGATATTTTAAGGAATTGGCTCATGTGATTGTAGGGGTTGGCAATTCTGAAATCTACAGGCAGGCCAGCAGTCTGGAGACTGAGGCAAGAGTTGATGATGCAATCTTGAGTCCAAGGGCAATCTATAGGCAGAACTCTCTCTTCCTTGGGCAACCTCAGTCTTTTCTTCTAAGACTTTCAACTGATTAAATGAGGCCCAACCCACATTATAGAGGGTAATCTGCTTTAGTCAAAGTCTACTGATTTAGATATTAATTTCATCTAAGAAATACCTTCACAGCAACATCTAGACTGATGTTTAACAAAAACTCATTACCATGACTACCAAGTCAACACATAAAATTAACCAACTCACCTGCCATGCTTAGAAGAATTACAGATTAGCATCAATTGATCTGGCTTTCAGTTCAAGTGCTTTTGTGCCACATTAAGTGGCCAGGAAGCTGCTGTGCTATTTTATACCACAAAAAGTGTCCCCAGGGGAGTGATGCAGAAGTCTCAAGCAGTAGTCTTTGTTGTGGTATCTAGATTTATTTAGCTTATTAAATATGTTATTGTAAATAGTTCTTGATAGCGTAAGGCATCCAAAAAGTAGCACATTTATAGAAAATGCAACATCATTATTGGAGCTGAGCCTCCGTCCTCCCTACTCCCCCACTTCACATGATGGATAATTTGGAACTCACTCATGTATATGTTTTGTCTAAATTTTGAGATTTATAATGTTTTATAATCAACGTGCAAAACGAGTCCTGATTTCACATGAGCTGAATGAGGACTAAAAATCAAGCAACAAATATTAGGATTATCCTTCCATTACACTCCCTTTGAAAAATGACTCCTTGCTGCCATATGAAGGATTCTCTAAGCTTTAATACTGAGCAGAGATTTAAAAGGATTAACATGAACCACCTTCCAGTAAACACACAGAATGCATTTTAACATCTAGTATTTCATCTTTATTTGAGTAGTTTCAAATTGTAATGTTCTGGTCACGTAGAAAGACTGGCTGGTATTGTCCCTTAGTATTCCTGCTAAGTTATTCACAATCCCTCACTGACCTTTTTGCAGCAAGTTTTTCAGATCTTTTGTTTCGGCTGCTGTTTTCTGTCTTACTGACGTTACTTAGTCAGATTTATTGTGCTCCGTGCAGGGGTTCCCATGTCATTATTACTAATGCTTCTTCCTTTAGCAACCAGTGTTTATAACTTCGCCATTTAGTTGCTTTGCCCAACTCTTTGAATTCCTAGGACTTACACCTCACTGGAATAGCACTTCTTATTGCCAAGGTACTTTGTAAACCACTTGACTCTATTTTCATGTATAACTATTTTTAGAGCAAACAGTGGAATTGAACAGACCTGTTCTTTGATTGTTTATTTTTGCCTAGACATTTATTTGGAAGATGTTCATTCTCTTTGGGCTTCCACAGATGACCCACTTGTTCATTCAACATCTTCTAGTGCACCAAATATGGACACGACCAGTCTGCTCACAGATGCAATAAAAGTTAACACTGTCTTATCATGAAAATAGCTGCAATGTAGGTCTGTTAATATGTGACCTGCTTTTAGTTTTCTCTAACTATGTGAAATACTATCCTTGCCCTCCAATAAAAAGGTGCTTCTCATTATAACTTTCAAATGGGTGGTGATAATAGGCACAGGCAAATATTAGATGGCTTTGTAACCTTTTTTAAAAAAGCTGTAATGACCGATAATGAGGATTATGCCATGGTACAGCTGGAATAGAATGTTACCGAGATAGCAAGATCAGAGGGGCGTTGAAAACCTGCTTGCTCCAATTCGTCTCCCCGTTGACCTGTCTTAGTGATTAAAGCACCTAGATTCATGTAACATTGTGGATATCTTAAAAATACACATTTAGAAACTAGAATGGGATAATGTTATCATCCATGAATACATTAACTTTTATGCCATGACTTCATGAAGCATTTCATGATGCCTCTAGGTGAAATATCACTTATTCCTTAAAACTGTTTGAATTGCCTACTTCAGTCATTTTATGGAACTTATTACATAATTTAAGGTTTTGTTATTTATCTGCATTATGTCTGTCTTATTCAGTTTGACTGTAAGGTCCTTTAGGGTGAAGTGAGTGTGTGAAGTTTTCTTTAATTTTTCCGCAGTAGATAGCAAAGACTGTGTATGTTGTGGATGCTTTAAAAACTGCTGAATAGGGCTTCCCTGGTGGCGCAGTGGTTGAGAGTCCACCCGCCGATTAAGGGGATTACGAGTTCATGCCCCAGTCCAGGAAGATCCCACATACCGCGGAGCAGCTAGGCCCGTGAGCCATGGCCGCTGAGCCTGCGCGTCCGGAGCCTGTGCTCTGCCACGGGAGAGGCCACAACAGTGAGAGGCCCGCGTACCACAAAAACAAAAACAAAAACAAACAAACAAAAAACTGCTGAATAAATGGAAATAGAAATGACTATATTAAAATTGATTAGCCTATCAGTTTAGCTAGGGAAGGTATGTAAAATAAGCATAATATGATGGTGAAGAAAGATATAGGTTGCTGCTACAAAAGTTAGTTTCCAAGCAAAGTGATAAAAATAATTGCTTGAGGTAGAACTTCCAGAATGACAGAGAAAACCTTGGCAAATCTCCTCCGTAAGAACAAAGAAAATACTAGCAAAAATTATCTAACTCAACCATTTCAGAATCCTAGAAATTAACCAAAGGCATAGTTCAATGTATAAAATGTTTATTTAAGAAAAGCTACTGGGTGAAGAAAATGAAAATACCATCTTAAAAAGATATATGCACCCCCATGTTCATTGCAGCATTATTTACAATAGCCAAGATATGGAAACAACCTAAGTGTCCATTGATGGATGAATAGATAAAAAAAAAATATGGCATAGGGCTTCCCTGGTGGCGCAGCGGTTGAGAGTCCACCTGCCGATGCAGGGGACATGGGTTCGTGCCCCGGTCCAGGAAGATCACACGTGCCGCGGAGAGGCTGGGCCCGTGAGCCATGGCCGCTGAGCCTGCGCGTCTGGAGCCTGTGCTCCGCAATGGGAGAGGCCACAACAGTGAGAGGCCCGCGTACCGCAAAAAAAAAAAAATGCACAAAAAAATATGGCATATATGTGTGTGTATTTCAGCCTTTAAAGAAAGAAATACTGCCATTTGTGACAACATAAATAGATTTTGAGAGAATCATGCCAAGTGAAATAAGTCAGACAGAGAAAGACAAATATCATATGATCTCAGTTATATGTGGAATCTAAAAAACCAAAAAAAAAAACAGAAAAAATCCCCAAGCTTATAGACCCATAGAACAGATTGGTGGTTGCCGGCAGTGGGTGGGGGTGTGTGGGGGGGTAGGGTGGTGTGTGAAATGGGTCAAAAGGTACAAACTTCCAGTTATAAAAAAATAAATAAAAGGAACAAACTTCCAGTTATAAAAAATAAATAAGTCCTGGAGATGTAATGTACAGCATGGTGACCATAGTTAATAACACTGTATATTTGAAAGTTGCTAAGAGAGTAGGTCTTAAAAGTTTTTATCACAGAAAAGAGATTTTTGTAACTATGTATGGTGACAGACGTTAACTAGACTTACTGTGGTGATCATTTCTCAATATATACAAATATCTAATCATTGTGTCATACACCTGAAACTAACATAATATGTCAATTTTACCTCAATAAAAATTTTTTTGAAAGACTCATGGAGCTGAATATTAAATATCTGTGCATTTCATTGCATACATATAGTATGTATATGCATACATACTATATATATAGTGTTAATATAAAGAGAAGCTACTGAACTTTAGTAACAAATGCAGGATCTGTATCATTTTGTTTTGAAGATACTCCTATCCCTCCCCCTCCTTCCATAACATGGCAGCTGCAGCAACTACCAGCCTCACAGCCACTGAGGAGACTGAATTGTTTTGGAGCTCTGCAAAAACCACATTCCCCAGAGTGTTGTTACTATTTGACCAGACTTGGAGCTTTCTGAAAAAGTCCCATTCTCAGGACCTTGTTGCTATTTAACCTGACTTGGAGTTCAGCTTGGTAGAAAAACGCTACATTCAGGTCATTATTAAAAACAAGTACAGTTAGCTGCAGTAGTTAATAGTACAGCTGTCTAAGGCAGAAACAGTTGGGACAGTTAGGACAAATAAGAAGCCGGCCAGAAGTTTTGAGAGGAGGATCTAGGGAATGACCCAACCTTAAAGGGTTTGAAAAGCCCCAAGTATTCCTAAGGATCTGTAGGTCCACACACATGTGTGCATATGCACAGAAAAACTGGAGAAAGACCCATTTACTTATTCATATCTGGCTGACCTTGGAGCCCTTTGCAAGCAGGAATGAAGGCTAATGAAGACGCATAAACTGCCCGCACTTTGAAGCATGCTTCAGTATGCATGTAGATCCCCTTGGAAAGGGCAGAAGATTTGTTGGCTGAAGGAAAACTTCTGACAAACCACTGACTGACCACTAAGCTATGCTGACCCAGGATTGAACCCTACAAATCCAGGCTTAACAAAATAAATAGATAGATAAAAAGCAAAGATTTCAGTGGCCACACACTGCAGGGAATACTCTACAGAATTAACCATGGAAAGTCATTAAACAAACAGCAGCAGCGGCAACAACAATAAAACAGTAAAAACAAAATCGTCGGGGGTAGTGTCTGATTCCAGAGTTGCTACAATATACAGTTGATCCTTATTATTCTCAGATTCCATATTTGTGAATTTACCTGCTCACTAAAATTTATTTGTAACACCAAAATAAGTATTCATGTTGCTTGCTTTTACAGTCATTCACATGAATGTGAGTGCACAGAGTAGCAAAAATGTAGTCACTCAACATGCATGTTCCCAGGTGAAGTCAAACAAGGTGGCCCTCTGCCTTCTTGTTTTAGCTCTCATCAGAGGTGACCAAAGGATAAAGACAGTAGTGGGGCAGCCTCAGGCAAGTTATTAACATTCCTAAACCTCATTTCCTCTTTTGTGAAATAAAATAGTCTACCAGGATGAGTTGCTTTCAGGATTTAAAATTATAATCTATGTGATATATATGTGTAATAGTTTAGTATTCATTAATGCAGTGTTTGCAGTGGCCTTATAGAGCATAACTACCATGAATAGAAAGAATCAACTGTATCATCTAAATTTCCCAGTTTTCAAAAAAAAAATTACAAGACATGCAAATAAACAGGAAAGCTTAGCCAATACACAGAAAAATAAAAGTAGTCAGTAGAAATTGTCCTTGAGGCAACCTAAATGTTGCACTACAGGAAACCGTGTTTTAAGAATTAAAGAAAAGTATGACAACTATATCTCACCAAATAGAGAAAATCAATAGAGACAGAAATTATAGGAAAAAAGACAAATAGATATTATGGAGTTTAAAAATATGATAACTGAAATAAAAATTAACTAGAAGGGCTTAGGGACAGATTTCAGTTAAGAGAAGAATGAACCAGTGAACTTGAAGTTAAAGAAATAATCAGTGAAAGAAGATAAATTAATAGAGATTATTCAGTATGAAGAACAGAAAGAAAAATGAATGAAGAAAAATGAACAGAGCCTCAGAGACTTGTGGGTGTTTCAACATGTACATAATGGAGGTCCTGGAAGGAAAGGAGTGAGAAAAAGGGTAAAAAACTTTTGAAGAAATAATATCTGAGAACTTCCCAAACTGATGGAAAACATTAATCTACACATCTAACAAGCTCAATGAACTCCAAATAAAAAAAAACCTTAAAGAAATCCACATGCATACTCATCATAGTCATACTATTGAATTATCAGTGACACAGAGAATATCTGGAAAGCAGTAAGAGAAAAAAGTGACTCAACAAATATATGGGATCCTCAGTAAGATTAATAGCTGATTTTTCATCAAAACCATGAGTACCAAAAGGTGGGATGACATATTCAAAATCCTGAAAGGAAAAGACTGTCAACCAAGAATTCTATATCCAACAAAACTATCCTTCAAAAATGAAGGAGAGGGCTTCCCTGGTGGCGCAGTGGTTGGGAGTCTGCCTGCCAATGCAGGGGACGTGGGTTCGTGCCCCGGTCCGGGAGGATCCCACGTGCCGCGGAGCGGCTGGGCCTGTGAGCCATGGCCACTGGGCCTGTGCTTCCGGAGCCTGTGCTCCAGAGCGGGAGAGGCCACGACAGTGAGAGGCCCGTGTACCGCAAAAACAAACAAAAAAAAATGAAGGAGAAATTAAGACATTCTCCTATAAGCAAAAACTGAGAGAATTTGTTGCTAGTACACTGCCCTATAGAAAATTAAAAAGGGAACCTGTTAGTCTGAAAAGGAAGGACACTAGATGTTAACTCAAATCCACACAAAGAAACAAAAGCATCAGTAGAGGTATATACATAGGGAAATATTAACTGTTTTCTTCTCTTATTGATTTAAAAGACAACTGCATAAAATAATAACTATAAAACTTTGCTAATGGGCTTATATAAAAAATGTAATTTGTGTGACAGTAGTAATGCAAAGGAGGGGAAGGAGAAGTTATATTGAGGCAGACTTTTAATATATTACTGGAGTTAACTTAGACTTAATCTGAACTGGATTGTTTCAAATTAACATACACTTTGTAATTCCCCAGAATAACCATTATGAAAATAACTTAAAGAATGTAGTTTAAAAAACAACAACGGTAATAAAATAGTACACTAAAAAAATATGTTTAACAAAAAAAAAGACAGCAGAGAAATGGAAGAACAAAAAGACATGATGTATAAGAAAACAAACAGCAAAATGGCAGGTGTAAATCCTATCACATCAATAGTTACATTTAATGCAAATGAATTAAACACTTTAAATAAAAAAGTATAGATTATCAGGCTGGTTTAAAAACCAGAATCAAAATATATGCTGCCGGTAAGAGACTGATATTAAATTCAAATAGGTTAAACCAACTGAGAACTGGAGTAACTATACAAATATCAGGCAAAATAAATTTTAAGGTAAAAGATATATTATTAGAGACTAAGAGGTATATTTTATAATAATAGATGGGTCAATTTATCAGGAAGAATTATAAATGTGTGCAGCTAATAACAGAGCCACAAAATATGTGAAACACAAATTAACAAAATTAGATAGAGCAACAGACAATTCAGTATTAATTGTTGAAGAGGTCAATATGTTGACATCAGTAATTGATAGAACAACTAGACAGAAAAACAATTACTTGAGGGTGAAGGAAAAATAATTGACTTGTAGCATGGCAGTGAGGCTAAGGTAGGTGTTGGACCAATTTTTCCAAAACAGGTCTATAGGTCTTCGATGGCATCATTTAAAAATTATTTAATGCTCTTTAAGAGTTGTTGGACTTTTGTTTTACTGTTTTAATAATGAATGAATTTTATGATTTTTTTGGTTGTTTTAAAACCTATAGGTTTTAAAGCCTATAGGGTAGTTAAATTGCATTGTTGTGGCAGTGTCTTTTTCTATGACATAATTTTTAAATGTATAACAGTTCATAAATAAATATAAGCACATGACAGAATACAGAAAAGAAAGAAAAGTAAAATAATGGCCATAGTTCCATAAATTTTGGCTAATTTGAATAACTTTGCAATGCACTTCTTTATAGCTAAGTGATAACACATATTGTAATTATTTTCTTAGAATAAATTCCTAGAAATAAAGTTGACAGAGCAACAAGTAGGCCCATTTTTTAAAATTTTTGATAAACAAAGGCAAATTGCTCTCCTAAAAATAATGAATCAGTTTATATTCCACCATTATGGTATGAGAATCTGTTTCCTAATGAATCTGTTTTCCTAAAGAATTTATGATGGTGAGCTGAGTGAATTATTAAGTAATTTATTTAATTATTATGCTATAGTTGGACAGTTCATTCATTTAATAAACAAGTATTTATTAGTGCCTGCTATGTGTAACATCATGCATAGAATAATTTATAAAATAAACAAGGACTTTGCTCTTATGAACTTTTCACCGTTACACAACTCTACTAATAAGATGACTATCTTTTTACATATTTGGATTGTTTTTAAACAAGTCCCAAAAGTGATGATGTATTTTCTAATACTTCTGGAAGTTCAAGGTTCACAATGCCTGCAAATACTCTTCATTGGAAATTCTATGAACATTAGTAAGGCTCCCAAAGGCACACCAGAGGATAACTGAGGGACTGGAGTAAAGAAATCTGGTTCATGCTCATTTTGAAACAATCTTCAAGAGAACAGGGTAAATGAAAGTTGGTTCTATGTGTATACGTGAACTAGGATAGGCACAGACCTTCAGAGACTGACGTTAGAAATCTCATTCAAATTCTTAATTTTGCATTTTCACTATTTTTAAGACAAATATTTTTTAAAAGATGTGTTTTTATAGTCTCACGACTGAAAATTTTAGAAACATAATATAAATAATAGCTAGAAGAACTTGAAATCTTATTACACTTTCACTATGCCATATAGGAAATATCAGTGGTCCAATAATTATTGATCCTGAAAGGAGTTTTATTCTGGAATATAAATGCTGTCTATATAACTTTAATATATATAATGTCAAAAGAAGGGGAGTTTGTCTTTTCTAATCACTAACTGATAATAAATATGCCTAAGATATTAAGACATTCAAGTTTCTCCTTATTTGTCTTTCCAGAGAGAGTGGCAGAGAATTTTGAAAGAGCAACCTAAAAAACCTTGCTCTGACATTGTCCACATAAAACATCACTGCTTTATTAGGGTCTACATGAATATCATAAATGTTACAATTTTGGAGATCTCCTAAGGAAACTGGAGAAATTGTTCTGAAGAATCAGAAATTTTTTTTGGCTTTTGAGAAATATTTCCCTTTTTTGGACATGATTTTTGTTTTTATAATTGAAAGTATTAACTTTTTTTTTTTAACATCTTTATTGGAGTATAACTGTTTTACAATAGTGTGTTAGTTTCTCGTTTACAACAAAGTGAATCAGTTATACATATACATATGTTCCCATATCTCTTCCCTCTTGCGTCTCCCTCCCTCCCACCCTCCCTATCCCACCCCTCTCATGGTCACAAAGCACAGAGGTGATCTCCCTGTGCTATGCGGCAGCTTCCCACTAGCTATCTAATTTACATTTGGTAGTGCATATATGTCCCTGCCACTCTCTCACTTCGTCACAGCTTACCCTTCCCCCTCCCCATGTCCTCAAGTCCATGCTCTAGTAGGTCTGTGTTTTATTCCTGTCCTACCACTAATCTCTTCATGACATTTTTTTTTCTTAGATTCCATATATATGTGTTAGCATACGGTATTTGTTTTTCTCCTTCTGACTTACTTCACTCTGTATGACAGACTCCAGTTCTATCCACCTCATTACAAATAACTCAGTTTCATTTCTTTTTATGGCTGAGTAATATTCCATTGTATATATGTGCCACATCTTCTTTATCCATTCATCTGTTGATGGACAGTTAGGTTGCTTCCATGTCCTTGCTATTGTAAATAGAGCTGCAATGAACATTTTGGTACATGACTCTTTTTGAATTATGGTTTTCTCAGGGTATATGCCCAGTAGTGGGATTGCGGGGTCGTATGGTAGTTCTATTTGTAGTTTTTTAAGGAACCTCCATACTGTTCTCCATAGTGGCTGTATCAATTTACATTATTCCCACCAGCAGTGCAAGAGGGTTCCCTTTTCTCCACACCCTCTCTAGCATTTATTGTTTCTAGAGTTTTTGATGATGGCCAATCTGACCGGTGTGAGATGATATCTCATTGTCGTTTTGATTTGCATTTCTCTAATGATTAATGATGTTGAGCATTCTTTCATGTGTTTGTTGGCGATCTGTATATCTTCTTTGGAGAAATGTCTATTTAGTTCTTCTGCCCATTTTTGGATTGGGTTGTTTGTTTTTTTAAAAAAATTTTTTAAAAACTTAAAAAAAAATTTGATGGTTCTTTTTATTTTTAAGTTTTTACAGTATATCTAAATAACCCCGTTCTGTTTCCTCAGTTCTTAGGGGTTTGGGGTTATAAATCTATAGATAATTTTATCAAAATTCTAATTTACGCAGCAGGACACTTTATTTTCATAATCTAAAGGACACCCTCAGACACGCTCGTGAATAACAGGTTGCTGATTTGCCATCAGCATCTCACGTTTCATCTACCTGGAAGTATTAACTTTGAAAAAGACTGAGGATCTCAATACAGTAAAGTTTCACATTTACTATCCCTAAGGAACAATAACACAGACAGCAGCTTGCTATCTGGAGAATTCCAATTCATGATGTAATAAAAAGAAACAAGTTAACACCCAGAAAATGAACTGTTTCTGATGATCAAAGTCACAAGACCTCTGCTTTTTCTGTATAAAACTATTTATTAACAGGAACTTCAAATAAATTAGTTGATTTTAAAAAGCAGTATGATACAGCGAACATACTTTTAAAAAACTGAATGTGATGTCTTAGAAGCTCTCCAGAAGATAAGCAGGTTTCACTTATGAAAGATATTTGTTAAGCAGAAATTGGCCAAAGATGAAAAGCTGTAAAACTTTACAGTAACAATAAAAATAAATCTTTATTAGCTTCAATATGTAAAATTTCTTCCAGAATGAGTGTCAGCAAAAATAACAGGGAATTAAGAGTCCCTATCCTTACTTCTTTAACCTTGATCATAACTTTGGCAATATGTTTCAATACGCAATGTTTGTCTCTGCCAACGGATTTTTTTTTACATAAAGTATATAACATACCAAGAAGTGATTGTTAGGTCTTTGAATTGCCCTCATAGGAAGCCTATAACTTTACTTACTCATCTAACTGTCCTATGTTACTATTTCCTATTTTATATAATATTGGCTCAGTGGGATAGTAATCAGGCTCCTCAGGAAGTTTAGGTGATGTGTTGTTTTTGCTGATTATCCCATATTTGCATAACCATACATTAATTTTTTTTTCTGGGAGATTTACTCTGTAGTCATTAAGGTTAGTTCTCAAAGTTCTGGGCAATGGTGTACTTAAAACTCTTGACCCTCTTATGGTTAGATGGGACTGTGTGACTAGTTCTGACCAGTGATTTTGGGGCAAAAGTGATGTGTGTAATTTCTAGACCAAGCATTTAATAGCTAATTTTGGATCCTCCAGAACTCTCTTTTTTTCCAGTTACATTTCAGATGTTGGCTACTCTTTCACCCTGGGTCCCTGAATGCCTACAATGGCAAAGCAGAAGGACCTACAGGGAAAAATAGATGCCAGACATGGTAACGTCACTTTTGTTTTTTATAAAAATGATTTATGTTGGATTCATATGAATTAACTAGATTTGGAAATAACAATCTAATTATTTGGTCAGCTTCTTAAAAAAAAGGAGCTATATCATCATTTCAGGGGTATATTCACTTATTGTGGCACATTGCTGATAAAAAGAATTTTCTTCAAGGATCACAGAAACTAACAATATAAGAAGAAATAAAAGTGATACAAGCAGAGCTGGTTTGTTAATTAAAATAAAAATGGAGGCTTTTAACATTTATTCTCCCCTCATTTTGAGTGTCGTGTAAACAATTGGGTCTCTGTCGGAGCTGCTTTCTGGAGATCACTTCTTGGTTACTGTTCTTGCCAGTTATTAAGGTATATCTTTTTGTGGAAATTTTTGATTAAAGTGGGTGTAAATAAGCACTTTATATCTAAGCAATATAGTCTAGGGGTAGATATAACTAAAAGGAACTAATCTATTTTGGGGTTACTGCTCCCTACCTGTATATGTAATGTGTAAATTATTTTTGGTATAACTTTTTGTTTCTTATGAAGTTGGTTAATTTTTTTTTTAACTCTGAGTAATTTTTTTAAATTAATTAATTTATTTATTTATGGCTGTGTTGGGTCTTCGTTTCTGCGCGAGGGCTTTCTCTAGTTGTGGCAAGCGGGGCCACTCTTCATCGCAGTGCGCAGGCCTCTCACTATCGCGGCCTCTCTTGTTGCGGAGCACAGGCTCCAGAGGCGCAGGCTCAGTAGTGTGGCTCACGGGCCCAGTTGCTCCGCGGCATGTGGGATCTTGCCAGACCAGCGCTGGAACCCGTGTCCCCTGCATTGGCAGGCAGATTCTCAACCACTGCGCCACCAGGGAAGCCCCTGGTGAATTTTTTAAATTAGCATATGAAAATTGCAGAGACGTTTTTATTCTAGTTCCCTTCCCCAGAACCCACCAAAACCATTGTCATCGATGAAGGAGGCATTGATTTATACATTTTAGTATTTAGCTACATACAAAAATGTATAAAATACTGTGGCCAACTACTTTGAAATTGGACTAAACTGGACAAAATTCAGGGCAGACTTATAAATTTTCAAAATTTGAGGAGGAAAACAGTTTCCCTAAAAGTGTCAGTCCTATCCAAATATCTTGATTAAAGTGGCAAGATTTTGAGGTGCAGCTAGATCACAACAGAAGGCGTATCATTATGTAAACTTGGTTGGACACAGCATAAAGGCAGAGAAAGTAGCGCTAAAAAAGAAACTATCTTTACTCCTCATTTACATTTTCTATGAATTATAAACCTAGACAAGGGAAATTTCCTGAGGAGAAGTGGGATAAATTATGGAGGTGAGGCAGTAATTGCTATACTTTAGCATCAAAATCCTGTGACTTAAGGCTTTGTTTTAAGTTATTTAAATATCTTAAACATCAGACACTAAGGAAAAATGAACTATCAGGGCAAAGGAAATAAAACATTTGGTGAGATGGTTTCAAAACAATAAATCAGAAACAAAACTGTTAACTACCCTGTTTATTTTCTCTATGCCACCCACCCTATTTAAAACAGAAACTGACTCATAGACTTAGGTAATGAACTTATGGTTGGGGGGGTGCGGTGGATGGAAAGGATAGGCTGGGAGTTTGGGACTGACATGTATATACTGCCATATTTAAAATAGATAACCAACAAGAACCTACTGTGTAGCACAGGGAACTCTGCTCAATATTCTGTAGTAACCTGAAAGGGAAAAGAACTTAAAAAAGAATAGATACAGGTATACTGATCACTTTGCTGTATACCTGAAACTAAAACAACATTGTTAATCAACTATACGCAATATAAAAATTTTTTTAAAAAGAATATATTTACAAAGCATATTACTATAAAGTATATATTTATAAAATATAAAATGAGTAATTATCAAAAACAAAACAAAACACAGAACCTAAACATAAATACTATATATAAATGCAAGTGTACATAAGCTAAAAGCAAATGAAAGATCTACATCATATAAAGACTTACCCAAAGAAATAGAGACAAAAATAGTTCAGATACATTGTTCTTCATAATTTCAAAGACGTTAAAATAACACAGTAACCCGAATAAAAAGAATCTCAAAGAATAAAGTAGCCAAAATGTGATAGGATAATGAGAATATTTGAAAAGGAAGCTTGTAAATCATGAAAAAGAAATTGAAGGGAAAAAATCCATTACAGAAATAAAAGCCCTTTCTAATACAGAGGACATAAAAAACAGATTACTAATAACTGAAAATACAATCTAGCATAGGTTGATTGACTATAGGAAAATACACACATGCACACACACACACACACATATGTACACACACAGAAGTGTTGTAGACTTTTGGAAGATTTCTTCCTAGATAATTTTTAGTTTTAGTTGCTATTATAAATGGGTTATTTTTTCAAGGTTTCCAGTTTTTGCTAGAGTATTGAAATGCAATTGACTTATTTTTAAATCATCTTTATTAAGGTATTATTTATATATAAGAAAATGCATCCATTTCAAATGTTCAGTTCTGTTAAGTCTTGATAAACGCACACACCCGTATAACCTGTGCCGTTTAACAGTCAATCATTCTATTTGCTCCTGGTTACCACTGATCGGTTTCTTCATTTTAAATAAAATTTGTCTTTCCTATAGGTTCATGTAAATGAAGTTGAATCTGTAGACCAATTGGAGAATTAACATCTTAACAATATTTTAATATGGCATATCTCTCCGTTTATTTAGGTCTCTTAAGTTCTTTTAGCAATATTTTGTAATTTTCAGTGTGCAGAACGTGCATATCTTTTGCTAAATGTATTTTGAAGTATTTTACATTTTTTATTCTATTGTAAATAATGTTTTTAAACTTAAACGTCCAACTATTTATTGCTGGTATAGAGAAGTGAAATTGACTTTGTCTTTACCTTATATCTTGTGATCTTGCTTAATTTACATATTGCTTTTCCTTCTGAGACTCCAAATACAGGTATGTTAGACTGCTTCCTCTTGTCCCACAAGTCACTGAAGTTCTGTCCATTAGTATTCAGTCTTTTTTTTCCTCTCTATGCTTCAAGTTGGTTTGATTCTATTGCTCTGTCTGCACAGTCTAATTTGCTCTTTATCCCATCCTGTGAATTGCTCATTTCACATTTCTTTTTATCTCTAGTCATTCCACTTGGTATATTTCTGTAGCTTCTATTTCTGTCTTCATGATTCCTGTTTTGTTTTTAAATCTCTGAACATATTCAGCATATTTATTATAGCTATTGTAATGTCCTTGTTTGCTAATCTATCCTCCCTGTCATTTTTTAGTCTGTTTCTATTGACTGATTTTTCTCCTGACTATGTGCTATAACTTCCTGCTTCTTTGCATATGCAGTAATTTTTTAAATTGTATACTAGACGTTGTGAAGTTACATTGTTGAATATCTGTAATTTGATCTTGCTTTAAAGAGTGGTGTGCTTTGTTCCGGTAGGCAGTTAACTGATTTGAAGATTAATTTGATCCATTTAATTTTTATTTTTAAGCATTTCTATGGCATGTCTAGAGTAGTTTTCATTCCAGGTATACTTCAATTTCTTTACCAAGATATGACCCTTCTTGGGGTCTCTTGAATGCCTCAGTGATGACTGAAGAATCTCTACACTGGCTCGTCAGAACTCAGATGTCTTCCTGCCTTGTGCAGGATCTGAGGATTGTTCATCTCACAACACTTTGCCTGACTTCATTGAATTTTACCTCACACGTGCAGACACTAATATATGGCAAAGACTCAAGGGACCTCAATGCCAGTTTCTGAAGTTCTTTTCCTTAATAGCTCCTTTGTCTATAAAATTCTATCCCACAATTTCCAGCTGTCTCAACTTTCCTGAATTCCTTCTCCATCTGCTAAACTAAGTGAGAATACCAAGCTTTATTTGGATTCTCCTTTCCTGTACCCATGGTATGGATATTGCCACCAGGCAGAAAGCCAGGGTGATTATTGGGCTTACCTCATTTGCTTCCTTTCTCTCCTGGACCACAGTGCTGTCAGTTGTTCAATGTCTAAAAATAATTATTTCTCCATTTGTCCAGTTTTCTAATTATTTATGTCAAAAGATTATGTATGGCCCGTATTTCTCCATTATGGTCAGAAGCAGACATCCAATTAATTGACTTTTATATGTTGATATTACATCCAGCTAATTTACTGAACTCTTGATTATTTCTAGATACTTGGATGGGAGTCTGTGGGTTTCCCTATGTGGATAACTATATCACACATTAGAAATAATGACTTTAGTTTCCTCTTTTCCATTTCTTAAACCAGTCATTACTTTTTAGTACCTTATGGCAAGAACCTCCAATAAAATATTGTCTTATTCTGAGAGGGATAATGCTTGTGAATATACTTACCCGAGAAGTATAACAATTACTTTGGTTTTTACCTTAATTCTTAATTTTCATTTCTAAATCGAGTAAAATTTAGTATATTATTCTAACATTAGCAGAAATAGATTCCATTTTTTTCTATCTACTTATCCATCTATATAATTATCATATAGGGACAAAGGCATATCATGATATTTTAAATATTATCCACCAAATTTTGACATTTATTTCTGGGGAGTAGGAGTTGGAGTGGATTTTTTTTTGTAACTTGAGAAAGCTTCATTATTATTTTTAAAAATTTTTATTGGAGTATAGTTGCTTTACAACATTGTGTTAGTTTCTACTGTACAGCAAAGTGAATCAGCTATGCGTATACATATATCCCCTCTTTTTTGGATTTCCTTCCCATTTAGGTCTCAGAGCATTGAGCAGAGTTCCCTGTGCTATACAGTATGTTCTCATTAGTTATTTATTGGAGTGGATTTTGAAACTAATTTTTACTTTCCTTTTTGTTTCTTTCTGCATTGCTTTAATTTTTTAAATAACAGACTTCTATTATTTTATGAAAATAATAGTCCTTAATCTAAAAAAATTACATTTTAGAAAGTCAAATAATTTGAAAGTGTAGATAGGAAAATATGAAAGTTATTTTCATTCAATACAACCCAATTCCCAAGGGCATACACTAAGTGATATATATACATCCATATTTTTTCAGTGTATGTACAAGCATTTATGTATGTATAAATATGTGTGTATATATGTAATAAATATATGTAAATGTGTATTTATATAGGTATATATGTATATCACATGTGTGACTGTATAAAATATATATACACATATATATACACATATGTATATTATACATGTGTATACAATAATGTGTGTATATACATATATATAACTAAAAATATACTTTTTCCCCAATGAGATCATATTGAATATAATAATTTGCAATGTACTTTTCTTAGTTTAGCAATATAATATATATATCTCTTTATGTCAGTATATATATATATAATTTTCTAACTTTGTAAAATTATATTTAAATAACTATTATCTTCTATCTATATTTAAACAATAGAGAAATATTGATAGAAAACTGTACATTTGTCACTTCGGCTACTTCTTTCTCTTTTCTACCATCTTTTCCAAAGGCAACACTGTAAATAGTTTGTTATGCAAACTTCTGTCTTCTACACATTTAAATTTATTCAATTGTACCTTTAAATAATATAATTATATATCCCCATATATTTAATTATACATATATACTTAAATATATGTGTACATAGCTTTTATGACACTTGATATTATACCTAACATATGTACTATAAGTTTTTCCATTTCATTGTATGTATTTTTAATTGAATGTTAATTTTTTTTAGCATAAATGTTCCGCCGTTCATTTAGCTCCTCTCTCACTAATGGACTTTTTAGGTCCTATGGCATATATTACACATTGACTCACTTCAGTCCATTTCAGGTATCTTGGAACATGCTTGGCTGAATGACAAGTGTCGAAAAGTTACAGACTACTTTTCTCAGACTCCTTTACAACTCAGGTTCCAAATGGCCTTAGCTTTCATTGAACAGACACATTCGTATATTGAGAAGGCATGCTGGTACTTATGCTGTTTCTGCTAATGAGCTTAGCTGTGGCATTTGGTTTTATGAAATAGCAATTACTGGCCTATGCATGGTACCTAGCTTCATAGGTGTTGTGAGGCAGGGTGCTTGACACCCACTTTACTGGCTTGAATCTTGTCTAAGTGAGAGTGGTCCTGGAACTGGATGTGGTGGCAGCCTCACCTTCCCTACATTCTGGCAGAAGAGGCATGGAATGGTATACATACTTCCTTGATTCTTCTGATCATAGTGAAGATAGAAACTTGCTTGATGGTACAATTCTATGGGGGTGTTCTGGGAGTCATTTCTAGAGATTCAGCATAAAGATTGCTTTTTAGCCCTTCAGTTGATTTCCAGGCACCTAATTTCCTGTACTAAATCCTTTTCAGCTTAAACTAGCTAGAGTAGTTTCTGTTATCTGTAACTGAACATTGAGTGCAAAGGAATTTTGAACTTGAAATCGAGGGTTGCATATAATAGAAGCCATATGTTTGGCATTGCTTTAGTAATCAAGTGGAGGATGGGGAGGACTCAGATGTTGTATTCTAAAAAGATGATGAACTTTGTTATTCGATGATAAAAACTAATACAGTTGTTTCCTATGGTTCAACATACTGACCATGGCTGTACCATTAAGAGAAATGGGAGAGACACCCATTATTACACTAGGGTGTGTTGATTACTTCTTTCACCTTTACCAAAATTCTACAAGAAAGTTATGTGCACAGTCTGAAGCCAGCCAGTCTGCAAGCA
Source organism: Physeter macrocephalus (assembly GCF_002837175.3). NCBI lineage: Eukaryota > Metazoa > Chordata > Mammalia > Artiodactyla > Physeteridae > Physeter > Physeter macrocephalus. The sequence goes on from NC_041219.1 coordinate 23,071,058, forward strand.
GAGATGGAAGGAAATACAATCCCATTCACTGAGTGCTCTCTGCCTAGCTCTACAATCTAGGCTGGCTGAGGGTGCAGTAATGTAGTTCCTTGAAACAAAATTTCATTAATTCAGTTGAAGGAAGATTTTAAAACTATTATTGCTGTCCCACAACTTTGGGAAGTCAATAAGTATATTTTAAAGTGTGTGTTACCTGTGGTATTAGCATTTGAAAAAAATATGATATCTGAACAATTGCAAGTATTTTAGAATAAGGACACTATTTGAATATATATATTGTTGATGTGTTTATATGAATACCTGTGTTGTTGATTGGTTAAAAATTTATGAATGTAATGTATCATTTTTCATTTTATTATTCCAAAGCAAAATAAGCAACTATCCTTCCCCCAAAAGTCTCTGGGTCTATATTTAGACAAAGAATTAATCCAACCCCAATTCTCTTTTCTGTATAGTCAGATGTTTTAGTGCATGTTTAATGAGATAGGCAAATATTGGTGTTCTCAGTTTCCTTTGACTGACAAGAAACTGGCAGAAACCAGAATTTCTGATTTCTTATAATTCTGTTAAGTGAATGTATTAGTATTGTGAAATATTTCGCTACAGATATTGGGTTGGCCAAAAAGTTTGTTCGGGTTTTCCATAACATCTTATGGAAAAACCCTAACAAACTTTTTGACCAACCTAATACTATGATTTAATAGTTATTATGTGGACAGAAAGACTCTGACATTGGATTAATGTTGATTTTGCATTAATAAGAGGTGAGTATATAACTTCTGGAAAAATCAGTGAGAAATGCAGAACTTGATTATTCTTTGGCTACTGTTGCCTCTGTCATAGTCACATGGCACTGTTTAGCCAGCTTTGTTTTAACAGGTTCTTTATTTCACACAACTCACCCTGGAAGGGATTTGATAGTATACTTTCCCAGTTGCTGTTGAGGGTCAGCTCCTAATTAGCCCACATGTATTTGCTGACTGGGATCTTCCCCAGAGCCTGAAAGAGGTGGTGGGCATTTCCTCCACCTTCTCCCTTTGGCTTGCGCCAACAATAGAACCAGGTTGCAAGGATCACTCTAGAAGGAGGTTGTTTACACATCTAGTCTCCCAACTTTTATGACTGACACCTGAGGGACAGGCCCCCAAATTGCATAACTCTGAGAGCCAATGGAGCTTGCATTCACGAATCTCAAAATATAGCAAAGAAGCCAAACGAAGAAGCAGTTTGTTGAATGGGTGTGAGAACAATCCCTCCAGCTATATACCCAGGCTCTGCCCAGAGGGAGCAGAGTAACTCTCAACAAAGTGAGTATAGAGGGAACTCTCAACAAAGTGAGTATAGAGGGAACACACTTCAACATAATAAAGTCAATAAGTGACAAGCCCACAGGTGACATCCTACTTAACAGTGAAAAGCTGAAAGCTTTTTCTCTAAGATCAGAAACAGACATGGATGTTCACTCTCTCCACTTTTATTCAACGTAATACTGGAAGTCCTAGCCAAAGCAATTAGAAAAAAAAGAAAAAAAATGCATCTAAATCAGAAAGGAAAAAGTAAAACTGTCACTATTTGTAGATGACATGATATTATAGACTGAAGACTCTACCAAAAAAACTGTTAGAACAAATAAATGAATTCAGTAAAGTTGTAAAATACAAACTCTGTATACAAAAATTAGTTGCATTTCTATACAGTAATAATGGACTATCAGAAAGAGAAATTAAGAAAACAATTTTATTTACAATTGCATCAAAAAAAAACCCCCTAGGAATAAATTTAACCAAGAAGGTGAAAAACATGTACACTGAAAACTATAAGACATTGATGAAAGAAATTTAAGAAGACACAAATAAATGGAAAGATATTTCACACTTATGGATTGGAAAAATTAATATTGTTACAATGTTCATACTACCAAAAGGAATCTACAGATTCAATGTAATAACTATAAAAATTCCAATGGCACTTTTCACAGAAATAGAACAATCCTAAAATGTGTGTGGAAACACAAGAGACCTTGAATAGCCAAGCAGTTCTGAAAAAGAATAACAAAGCTGGAGGCATCATGCTTCCTGGCTTCAACCTACATTACAAAGCTGTAATAATTAAAACAGTATGGTAATGGCATATAACAGACACATAGCTCAATGGAACAGAATAGAGAGCCTAGAAATAATCCCATGTGTATATGGTCAATTCATTTATGACAAAGGAACTAAGAATATATAATGGGGGAAAGAACAGTCTCTTCAATAAATGGTGTTGGTTGGGAAAACTGGAGAACCACATGCAAAAGAAAGAAACTGGGCCACTATCTTACACTATACACAAAAATTAATTCAAAATAAATTAGACTTGAATGTAAGACCTGAAACCATAAAACTCTTAGAAGAAAATATAGGTGGTAAGCCCCTTACATTGGTCTCAGCAATGATTTTTTGGATTTGGCAACAAAAACAGAAATAAATAAGTGGGACTACATCAAACTAAAACGTTTCTGCACAGCAAAGGAAATAATCAACAAAATGAAAAAGACAATGTACCAAAAGGGAGAAAATATTTGCAAATCATGTATCTCATAAGGGGTTAATATATAAAGAACTCAACAAGTCAATAACAACAAAAAAAGAAAAAAATCAAACAATCTGACTAAAAAGTGAGCAGAGGATCTGAATAGGCATTTTTTCAAAAAAAGACATACAGATGGCCAAAAGTACATAAAAAGGTGCTCAACATTACTAATCATTAGGGAAATGCACATCAAAACCACAGAGATATCACCTCACTATTGTTATAATGGCTATTATCAAAAACACAACAAATAACAAGTATTGGTGAGGATGTGGAGAAAAGGAAACCTTCCTGCACTGTTGGTGGGAGTGTAAATTGGTGCAGCTACTATGGAAAACAGTATGGAGGTTCCTCAAAAAATTAAAAATAGAGCTACCATATGATCTAGCAATTCCACTTCTGGATATTTATTTGAAGGAAATGAAAACACTACTTGAAAATATATTTGAATCCCCAGGTTCATCATGGGATTATTTACAATTGTCAAGACATAAAAGAAACCTAAATGTCCACTGATGGATAAAGAAGTTGTGATAAATATATATACAATGGAATATTATGCAGCCATAAAAAGACGGAAATTTTGACATTTGGGACAACACAGATAAATCTGGAGGGCATTATGCTAAGTGAAATAAGTCAGAGAATGATAAATACCATTTGATCTCACTTATATGTGGAATCTACCCCCTTCCCCAAATGAACTCATAGATACAGAGAATGGATTGGTGGTTGCCAGAGGTAGGGGTGAGCAAAATGGGTGAAGGTGGTCAAAAGATACAAACTTCCTATTATAAAATAATTAAGTCCTGGGGATGTAATGTACAGCATGATGACTATTGTTAACAATACTTTATTGTATATTTGAATGCTGCTAAGAGAATAGATTTTAAATGTTCTCATCACAAGAAAAAAAATTTTGTAACTGTGTGTGGTAATGGCTGTTAACTGGACTTGCTGTGGTGATCATTTTGTAATATATACAACTATTGAATCATTATGTTGTACACCTAAAACTAATATAATGTTATATGTCAATTATATCTCAATGAAAAAATAAGATAAATTTTAAAAAAAGAAGATATGCAAATGTCCAACAGGTATATGAAAAAGTGCTTAACATTATTAATCATCAGAGAAATACAAAGGAAAACCACAATGAGATATCACCTCACACCTTTTAGGATGTATATTATCAAAAAGTCAAGAGATAACAAATGCTGACGATGATGTAGAGAAAAGAGAACCCTGTACACTGTTGGTGGGGATGTAAATTGGTGCGGCCACTATGGAAGATAGTATGAAGTTTCCTCAAGAAGTTAAAAATAGAACTACCATGTGATCCAGTAATCCTACTTCTAGGTGTATATCCAAAGAATACAAAAGCATTATTTCAAAGAGATATCTATACTCCCATGTTCACTGCAGCATTGTTCACAATAACCAAAGTATGGAAACAACTTAAGTGTCTCTTAACAGATGAATGGATCAAGAAAATATGGTGTATCTATTCAGTGGACTATTATTCAGCCATGAGAAAGAAGGAAATCCTGTCATTACAACTACATGGGTGAACCTGCAGGGCATTATGCTAAGTGAATTAAGCCAGACAGAGAAAGACAAATATCATTAGGGAAATGCACATCAAAACCACAGAGATATCACCTCACTATTGTTATAATGGCTATTATCAAAAACACAACAAATAACAAGTATTGGTGAGGATGTGGAGAAAAGGAAACCTTCCTGCACTGTTGGTGGGAGTGTAAATTGGTGCAGCTACTATGGAAAACAGTATGGAGGTTCCTCAAAAAATTAAAAATAGAGCTACCATATGATCTAGCAATTCCACTTCTGGATATTTATTTGAAGGAAATGAAAACACTACTTGAAAATATATTTGAATCCCCAGGTTCATCATGGGATTATTTACAATTGTCAAGACATAAAAGAAACCTAAATGTCCACTGATGGATAAAGAAGTTGTGATAAATATATATACAATGGAATATTATGCAGCCATAAAAAGACGGAAATTTTGACATTTGGGACAACACAGATAAATCTGGAGGGCATTATGCTAAGTGAAATAAGTCAGAGAATGATAAATACCATTTGATCTCACTTATATGTGGAATCTACCCCCTTCCCCAAATGAACTCATAGATACAGAGAATGGATTGGTGGTTGCCAGAGGTAGGGGTGAGCAAAATGGGTGAAGGTGGTCAAAAGATACAAACTTCCTATTATAAAATAATTAAGTCCTGGGGATGTAATGTACAGCATGATGACTATTGTTAACAATACTTTATTGTATATTTGAATGCTGCTAAGAGAATAGATTTTAAATGTTCTCATCACAAGAAAAAAAATTTTGTAACTGTGTGTGGTAATGGCTGTTAACTGGACTTGCTGTGGTGATCATTTTGTAATATATACAACTATTGAATCATTATGTTGTACACCTAAAACTAATATAATGTTATATGTCAATTATATCTCAATGAAAAAATAAGATAAATTTTAAAAAAAGAAGATATGCAAATGTCCAACAGGTATATGAAAAAGTGCTTAACATTATTAATCATCAGAGAAATACAAAGGAAAACCACAATGAGATATCACCTCACACCTTTTAGGATGTATATTATCAAAAAGTCAAGAGATAACAAATGCTGACGATGATGTAGAGAAAAGAGAACCCTGTACACTGTTGGTGGGGATGTAAATTGGTGCGGCCACTATGGAAGATAGTATGAAGTTTCCTCAAGAAGTTAAAAATAGAACTACCATGTGATCCAGTAATCCTACTTCTAGGTGTATATCCAAAGAATACAAAAGCATTATTTCAAAGAGATATCTATACTCCCATGTTCACTGCAGCATTGTTCACAATAACCAAAGTATGGAAACAACTTAAGTGTCTCTTAACAGATGAATGGATCAAGAAAATATGGTGTATCTATTCAGTGGACTATTATTCAGCCATGAGAAAGAAGGAAATCCTGTCATTACAACTACATGGGTGAACCTGCAGGGCATTATGCTAAGTGAATTAAGCCAGACAGAGAAAGACAAATACTGCATGGTATCACTTATATGTGGATTCTAAAAAAAAAAATCGAACTCATAGAAACAATGTAGAATGGTACAAACATTCAATTATAAGATGAATAAGGATCTAATGTGTAACATGGTGACTGTCGTTCACAGCACTGTATTATGTAATTGGAATTTGCTAAGAGGAGAATGTAAGTGTTCTCACCAAAAAAAAAAAAAAAAGGTAACTATGTTAGATGACGGATGTGTTAACTCGACTGTGGGAAGCCTTTTACAATGTGTACATATATCAAATCATCACATTGTACACTTTAAATATATTATAATTTTGTCAATTATACCTCAGTAGAGCTGAAAAAAAAGAAATGAGCTATCAAGACATTAAAAGACATGAAGCTTAAATGCATATTACTAAGTAAAAGAAGTCAACCTAAAAAGGCTATATGATTCCAACTGTATGACATTCTGGAAAAGGCAAAACTATGGAGACAGTAAAAAGATCAGTGGTTGCCATGAGTTTGAGGGGAGGGGGGTTGACTAGGTGAAGCAGGATGTTTCTTAGGGCCATGAAATTAGTCTGTATGATATTGTAATGGTGGATATATGTCATTCAACATGTCACATGGGTCGAAACCTATAGAATGTACAACACCAAGAATGAATCCCAATGTGAACTATGGTGATTATGATGTGTCAAGGTAGGTTCATCAGTTGTAGCAAGTGTACCACTCTGGTGGGGGATACTGACAGTGGGAGAGGCCAAGCACGTGTGGGGTCAGGGCTATATGGGGAATCTCTGTACCTTCCTCCTCTCAATCTTGCTGTGAACCTAAATCTGCTCTAAAAAAAAAAAAAAAATCTATTAAGAAGTTTCTGAAAAGATGGATCAGACTTCCCTGGTGGTGCAGTGGTTAAGAATCCGCCTGCCAGTGCAGGGGACACGGGTTCGAGCCCTGGTCCGGGAAGATCCCACATGCCACGGAGCAACTAAGCCCGTGTGCCACAACTACTGAAGCCCGTGTGCCTAGAGCCTGTGCTCCACAACAAAGAGAAGCCACCGCAATGAGAAGCCCATGCACTGCAAAAAAGCGTAGTCCCCACTTGTTGCAACTAGAGAAAGCCCACGTGCAGCAACCGAAGACCCATTGCAGCCAAAAATAAATAAATAAATAAATTTTAAAAAATAAAGAGATGGATCTCATCTAATTCCAAAACAACTCTAAGAGTTAGATATTATTGTAACTCTTATTGTATAGATGCAAAGATGGAGGCACCGAGAGACTAACTTGATCAATACCAGACAGTGAGCAGGTGATAGACCTGGGATAAGAAAACAGTGTGACTTCAGAGTCTGTGCTCTTAACTACTACTTCACACTGCTTCCCAAAGGGACCAGAGTAATAGAATTTTGAAAAAGACTCCACATGGACACAGGCTGCCTTTCTCTTCAGGAATGTGACCATCTCATCAACTACCTCCAGTAAGAGTATTATGAGAACTACCCATAATATTTGCTGTGTTATAAAGCATATACGTATGTGAAATATAGTATCTTGTAAATTTTAAAATTGTCCCTAGGTATTTATACTAAGTCTTCTTCCTGAAAGTCTATATTACAAAAGAGCATTTGCTTTTTATTTGCCTTTGTGTTTTTCAACGAGTGTTAATCTGAACCTATAAAGCTTGTCCAATGTCAACAATGTCAACAAACAAAACTGTGCCTTTTCTTTTGTGAATTAATCTGTGACTTTGCATACATACATCCTTAGACCATTCCTGTAGGACAGCAGCAGCAGATTATTTCAGAAAGAAGCAGACAGGTTTCTATGGGTACAGAGAATGCCTATATACTTTCAGTAGATTTACTTTTATGGCCTAAAATTTTAACAAGAGTCTTTGAACAAGCTGTTGTAGAGAAATTCTTGTTAACATATCCAGTGAAGAGACTTGAGCAGAGAGTCTGGCTGTTACTGCTTTACTTCATTTTACCTAATTAGAAAACCTGCAGATAATTGGTATGGGGTAAAGAGAGTTATTTTAAGTTAAAAAAACCACAACACATTAATTTGCTCATCTCATGTAAGTAAGCTAGAGACACAGATTAAGAACATGCTTTCTCTTATCAGGATCACAGTATCCTTTTCCTAAAAAAAGTATTTGTATCACAGTGAAAATTCCCCTTTTCCCTTAGATACCTATGGGAAAGCTTCTAAATATTGCATTTGTTTTGGCTCTAAGGCAAATCATGGGTAACTTGAACCTCTCATCAGTTTCACAATTCTCTGTAGATTAGTACTGCTTCTTCAGCAAATTTTCCTTGATCACAATGGATATTTGGGCAAAAAAGTGTTTATATTTTCCACCAGTAAAATAGTGTTATCTGAAGGGCCTACTCTGTGGTATTTGGGGTACTTTGCTTGTCTTTTACTGTGAGCAGTTGAGACGAGAACATGAGTCAGGCTGCAATATTTGGGCTGTTTCAGAGCTCATTCTAGGGCATTTTGTTCAAATCACAAACCACAGTGTGATGGGAGCTCTTAAAAATTTCAAAAACACGCTCTCCTGGGGCAATATTTTAGTGCAGTTAAATATCAGCAAACCATCTTCCTTACCCTTCCTAAAGATCACCAGGGAACGATGTGGTCCATTTCTGTGGCTCAGTAGCAAAAATGACCATCGACAGAAATAGTTTTTATTTGGCATGTGCATGCATGAAGCCCTTCAGTCTAATCTTCTCCTCAGACCACTTTTTTCTTTTCTTCTTTCTGCTCTTCTACTTCACTATTTTAAATATTTTTCTAAATTTTTTTTCCCATAATTGACATAAAATATTCCTTCAATATTTTAAGTGTTTAATAACAAGCCCCTGGGAGGACATAACATTATACATATTTTAAAACCTTTTGTTAATTCTGGTGATTTGTAAAGATAGGTCTGCCATTAAGGATTCTTGTTCCAGGCGCTGAGCAAAATTTTTAAGTGCCTTAAAGAGAGAGCAAATGACATAGTAGAAATACCAGAGTAAGAGAACAGTTAAAGAATAGTTTTGGAAATTATATGCAAATTAGGAATTTTAGAGAAATAGTGGCTTCAAAAGAATGAGAAAAAACAAACACATCCAACAATTATTGAATAGCTTCCATGCACTAGGTACAAAATTACATATTTTTACCATCCTGTGTATGAGAAGCATCTCACATAACTTAAATAAAACTAATTTTTAATAATGAAAACATTTATAAACATTCTCTTGTTAATTGAAAAGCTAATTTCATTAATGAAACACCACTTCCAATATAAGTAGAGCTTCTTACGCCAGCGTAAAATAAAGATGTCCCAGAGTGTAATCTTTTCTGATTAAATGTTGAGTCTACTTTTCTCCGTGAACTCCTAAGTAAGACAGTTGATGACACATACATCATATCACAGTGTCTATGCTGAGGCATTTTAAAATAAATTACAGACATCTTAGCACACCATGGATTTTCCTTCCTCCCTCACAGGTCACTGTTTCTTACTTAGCTTTGCTGGTAGATCTGGAATCAGCCTATAGATATTGAGCTGCCTAGGGCTGAAGCTTCAACACCCTCTTTCTCTTTAAATAACTTTAAACGTCATCCATATACTGATGAGTCTCAATGTCTATCTCCTGCCCCGACTTTTCCCCTGAGCCCCTTAACCACTACTCGGTGTCTCTACCTGGATGGCTAATCAGCATTTTCAGCTCTTCACAGTTGAAACAAATTTCTTGATTCCCACACCCAGCTCCCAATAAGGGAAAAAAAATCCTGTTACATTCTGGGTCCTCTCTCCATCTTAGTAAGTGGTACCACCTGCTATCTAGTTTCCCAACTCAGAAACAATGGAGTGAGCCTTGGTTCTTTCCTTCCTTTTATCCCTTGCAACCAATCCAGAAATTCTAGTCTATCTGACTTCCAAAATACTCTTGCATTGTTCCACTCCACTGTATTTTCTTCATTAGAGTCCTAATCCAAAGTAGCATCATATCTTACCTGGACTGCTGCAATAGCTTCCAAATTGTTGTCCCTGCCATCCAAACCATCCATTGTTCACCCAGCAGCCCGTGGTCATTTTAAAAATATAAATCAGATCATATTGTTCCCCTGCTTAGAATCTTTTAATGGCTTCCCATTGCATTTATATGAAAATTCAATCTGTGATCTGGCTGCCCACTTCTTTATCCTTTTTTTTTGTCAAACCTACTCCTTCACTCCCCTCCCCCATTTGTTCATTACACTTCAGCTTCGCTGGCCTCCTTTCTGTCCCTGGAGTAACCAAGTCCTTTACCAATTCGTGAACTGTTACCTCTGCAGGGTGTGCTCTTTATCCAGGTCCCGTGTGGCTGATGCCTACTCATTCTTCAGGTCTCAGCTCAAATCCACAGAAAGCCCTTCCTTGGAAACTCAGCTGAGGTTACTTTTCCTTAAAACCTTCACATTCACACTCCAGCACATCAGCCTGTTTATTGCCACAGAGGCACTTGCCACAATGTATAATTCTCTATCTATTTACTCGCTGGCTTCCTTATTGTCCCCTCAAGAGAACTTAAGCTTTCAGAGAAAAAGAACTTTGCCTACCTTGTTCATGGCTACATTCCCAGTGGCGATCACAATGCCAGATCTATAGATAAGCGCTCGATAAACATTTGCTAAATGAATGAATGAATAAAAACAAAGAACAGAGGAGTTGTTCGAAGAGTGAGAAGTGAAATCATCATGAATAATAAGATGTTACAAGGCAAAAGCGCTTTAAAGACTTATCTGATGAACCTTCCAGATGAGAGAGCCCAGAGGGGTTAAGTTGTCTAAAGCTGAGAAAGTGAGTGCTAAAATCTGAATGTCCTGACTCTGAGTTCAGTGCTTTCCACTAGACAAATGGCTCATAAACTTGGTCCTTGATAAGGTTTTCACTGAATTATGTTGAGAAAAATAAGAGCAATGTTACATGTGGTTATCTTTCCAAGAAGGAAAGCTTATGTTTCTCGGAAAGAACACCTCTAGCTCATGCCTTTCCTTTCTTTTTGTTCTAAATGTCTTTTCTTTTATAAGATATGGATAATATAAATTTTTTAAATGTTCTATTTTGGCAAAGTAAAAAATTGGCAACTTTAGGCCAATTTTTGTTTTTTGTTGTTGTTTTGTTTTTCATTTTAAAGAGACTGAATTTGAAAACTCTGATAATCGAGCAGCTCTAAACAAACCTAGTCATACAAACCTAGTCATTAAAAGTGATTTAGTTTATAGATCCTACCTCCTACCCCATCAACTCTTCCAATCCTGCTCCTGTGAGATAACAAATAACAGTCTGGTGTATCCTTCCACATCTTTCTCCATACTCACAAAAATGTGCACCTGTGCACATGTACCACACACACACACACACACACACACACACACACACACACACACACACAGTTTTTATTTTGATTTAGTACAAAGGGATCATGTTATCATATTATGCACATCACCCTAAATTTACTTTTGTAACCTAGTAATCAATCTGGAACAATGCACATATAATTGTATGTCATTCTTTTAATTTTGCATAATACTGCATGGCATGGATGTGCCAAAATGTATTCAACCATTCCTCTACTGATAAATATTCTCAATTTCCCAGGTTTTTTTTTTTTTTGTCCACCACAAACAATCCTGCCATAAACATCTCTATATTTGTGTCAATAAATTAATATAAAAATCTCCCTCTCCATCTCTTCCTACATTTACATTTCTTCTCACATAATAGTGCTTTTACTTCTTTAGGAAACATGTTCAGTAGTAGAATTGTTAAATTAGGGGGTGTATATATATTTTAATTTTAATATATTTTAGTAAGAGTTAAGAAATTCAACCAGCATGGCCTATATTCCCAAACACAGTTTTAGCTCCTTGAAACTTCCTGCTATAGTCATTGTGGCCTTGGCTCAGAGCACTTCAGTTACCTCCAAGACACAACCACTTAAGCTGTCTCTTTGCTGTCTCTATTTTTTTCTATTATTTGCCATGCTAGAGACAGTTTAGTAGTCTGAATTACCCAAGAGATTAATGTATCTTCAGGTGAGATGGAACTCTATATTCAAAAAGATACCCTCAGTTTCTGCTCCTTATTTTGTATTTCCAACCACTTGCCCCAACATGGTAACCCACTGTCTGAAAATGCAATTAGCTCTGACACTAGGGCATAGTGCTTAATGCTGGTACATGTTACAAAAGAAAGCAAAAATGGGGCTTCCCTGGTGGCGCAGTGGTTGAGAGTCCGCCTGCCGATGCAGGGGACATGGGTTCGTGCCCCGGTCCGGGAAGATCCCACATGCCACGGAGCAGCTAGGCCCGTGAGCCATGGCCGCTGGGCCTGCACGTCCGGAGCCTGTGCTCCGCAACGGGAGAGGCCACAGCAGTGAGAGGCCCGCGTACCACACACACAAAAAAAGAAAGCAAAAATGCTGAAGTCACCTAAAATAAAGCTGCTATGAATTGCTATACCAATTTTAAATTATGGTAGTTTTGCCTATTTAAAAGAAATAAAACCAGTCAAATCCTCACCTGTCAGATTGGTAGGAAGCCCATGGTCCAAGGAGTCTGAAGGGTGGGAATACTGACCTCCACTCCCCAAGGAGAGAAGCCTGTCACTGCTTTTGGTTCTAAAGGCTTTACAGTTACAGAGGTGATAGGGATGTACCCTGGGTCCAGGTCCCTGCACAGGAACGTGAATTTTCTCCCAAGCCAACCTCAGCCTGGTATTGTTTACAACAACTCAGGCTGGCCAATCCCTTAAAATGCTGCTTCAAGAGTGTCAGAATTGGGACTTCCCTGGTGGCACAGTGGTTAAGAATCTGCCTGCCAATGCAGGGGACACAGGTTCAAGCCCTGGTCCTGGAGGATCCCACATGCTGTGGAGCAACTAAGCCCATGCGCCACAACTGCTGAGCCCATGTGCCACAACTACTGAAGCCCAAGTACCCTAGGGCCCATGTGCTGCAAATACTGAGCCCACGTACTACAACTACTGAAGCCCGCACGCCTAGAGCCCGTGCTCCGCAACAAGAGAAGCCCGCACACCGCAATAAAGAGTAGCCCCTGCTCGCCTCAACTAGAGAGAAAAGCCCATGCACAGCAACAAAGACCCAACGCAGCCAAAAAAATAAAATTAATTAATTAGTTAAATAAAATTATTTTTTTAAAAAGAGTGTCAGAATTAATTCTCATGTCCATCTGCAAACTTAAAACCATCTTGCCCTTTCCTTCACTGGGGTATCTCACTCCAAAGTTTCAATTCTTTTTATGCTCCTGAAAGGTAAAGGGAGTCATGACACCGTTTTAAAATAAGCACTGCTATGGGGTAACCTGCCTAACTACCTGGGGTGGTAATTCTGATTGCCTCAAAGAACCCTATAATTTCCTCCTCCCACCTGTGCGTGCATGTACACACACACCACACACAGAGTCAGAAAGGGAGTGATTTATTTCCTCAAAGGTAGCTTACCAGGCTAAAGACAACAAGGTGACTTTCTGGTCATGGAAAGAAAAGGGGAAACAAATCTACAAGATAAATCTTCAATAAGATGTTTATTCTGCAATATAACAAGTGGATTAAAATTTTGACAAATAAAAATGAATGTGCACTCTAAAATATTCAAAATGTGTAAAATCTAATCAGAAGTCTGCTCTTGTACCTTAGTACAGACTACAGAGGAGAGTCATTGATGTTCATTTTCTCATAAACAAATTTGGAACTTATTCTATTCTCTAAATATTTAAACAGCTTCCAAATTGAAGAAAGTTTTAAAATGTCAGTTTATTTATTTACCATGAATAGGTAAGTGTCTTGCTTCATAAATGCCAATTCAAGAAAAAACAGTCACTTATAGAGTGAGTTCTTAGGTTACATAAACAGTCTGGGCTGCATTTGGTGTTGGGTGAATTAAGATATGAGTCTACTAGCAACATTTTGCATAAGCAGTACAAGTCAGGCAAAGATTCGACAAACTGTACTATTAATTTACTCCCCCAAATTCCTTAGCTGAAACTGTCCTTCAAATTATTTTTTGTGTTTGTTAAATGTTCTATTAACGGGAAATATTTCTGCTTTACTTTCCTCAGAAGGTCCATGTATAGATTTTTAAACTGTGCTTCACTTTGCTTCATGAAGAAACTGAATTGTACTTTTTATGACTTGAGTTGGTCTGCATAATAATTAAAAAAGAATACATCTACATGTCTATGTGATACCTTAAGAACTGAAGTTAATCTACAAGTCAGTTATTTGCTATCAAAAACTGACATAAAGGGGCTTCCCTGGTGGCATAGCGGTTGCGCGTCCGCCTGCCGATGCAGGGGAACTGGGTTCGCGCCCCGGTCTGGGAGGATCCCACATACCGCGGAGCGGCTGGGCCCGTGAGCCATGGCCGCTGGGCCTGCGCGTCCGGAGCCTGTGC
>NC_041219.1:23085246-23093934 GCF_002837175.3 Physeter macrocephalus
AAAAAAAAAAAAAAAAAAAAAAAAAACCTGACATAAAAATCCTAGAGCCAGATATTTCACTGATTTGGCAAATAGTTGGCTATTGGATATCATGGATTTTCTTTTCATATAAGGCTGAGTGCTAAATGGTTGGATTTAGTATGAATAAAGAGTTCATCTTTCACATTCACTTACTTTTAAAATACAGGCAGTCACTAAAAATCCCACAAAATGCAAGAGTCCACCTCTCACTCCAGTTACTGAGTAAAATAGGGGATGAATCTCACTAAGGAATAAAGTAAATACAATTTTATTTTATAAATAAAGAGCCAAAGACCATGGGCTATTTTAAATATCAATACCATGAGGACATTTTAAATGGTAAAATGAACCAAAAACCAATTTCAAGCAGTAAAAAAATATAAAGTGGGAGAAATGATTACAGACTAAATAGCTGTGCTCAAATAGGAAATAGCAATAGGTTGAGCATGATAACATACCAATTACATCTGAATTAAAAAGTATATTTAACTCCCCCCCATTAGTAAGTCAAGAGTGATTATGACCCCCAAAGTGCAATTTGGAGGAAGGAAGATAGTTTTCTGGGTTTGGGTGGCGACTACTGCATTCCAGAAGCAAGCAGTCACAGTCTGCTTTCGAAGATGGAATTATAGAGGCTGTGAGAGTCCTAGATTTGTCCTCTAGTGGGGGTGACAGAGACTCTTCCTCAAACATGCCTTCCTTACTGGCTAACCCTATTATCAAGCCTCAGAAAGGGCCATGATTGATTTTGTGATCTCTTGTACTTAAATTGAAAACATCTCTAAAATCACATTTCAGCCAAAAGGGTGTGTCTTCTTTTCCTGACATTCACAAACTACCAGATGTTCTTTCAGGAATTCCATACACTGATCTAGATAACTTATAAGTAACTCATACTAGATACCACATCACTGAATGTATTTGCTCTTTGCTTTTCCAGCCCTACTGCCAACCCCACAGAGTAAGAGAGCTATGTATTGAGCACTTACTAAGTGCCAGCCATTGTGCTAAATTGTTCACCTGTTGTCATATCACTTTAGCCTCACCCCAACTATATGTGATAAGGACTGTTACTATATTAAGTTTACAGAGAAGGAAAGTAAAGATTAAGAAGCTAATAACTTCCCTAGAATTACACTGTGGAACCTGTGTTTCTCATCTCGATGACATCATCCTCTGTAGAGTTGAACAAGCCAGAAACAGTTCTGTCTCCTTCTCCTCCACCTCCTGCATTTAATCAGCCACTAAGCCTTGCCAAACACTCCAATACCCCTGGAATTCATCCTTATCTTTTCATTCCCTATCACTGCCAAGTTCAAACTTTCATCAATTTTTTTTTTGTCCTAAGGATTACAATAATCAAATAATCTCCTAATTGGTTTTCCTCTTTCTTGCCTTTCCCACTCTAATCCTTGAGCCACACTGACATTTCCAGCCTGCCTTTTTTTTTTTTCCTTTTTTCCTTTCCTCCTGCAAGAAACCTCCCAGAATTTGCTGCCTTGTCATTCCTGCCCAAGGTTAATGTGCTCATTTCTGCACTAGTAGAACCTGTGTGTCTTATCAGTATAAAACTCATGGCATTGAAACACAGATAGCTAAGGTATTCCTGTTGCTCCTACAACCATACTGTTAACTTCTTACAGACAAGATTCTGTCTCACTATACCTTCATTCATTCATCCATCCAACATTTATTGATTACCCACCTTACGCCAGGAACTTATTTTTTTAATAATAATAATAGCTATCTTTTACTCATAATATACTTAACTATCCTATGAGGTAGGTATTATCTTTATTTACATTAAGGAAACTGCAGAGTAGGGAGGCAAAGACACCTATATCAAGGGAAACATTTTGGTTGTATGCCTGGGACTGTGTAAGGGTTCAACAAGTGTTAGTTGAATTTAGCTGAACTTAAAATCAAAGAGCAGACCAGCACTTAAGAGAAACTCTTGTTCAAGAGGCTAAGAATAGTAGAGGTAGTAAGTAAAGCAGTGGTTGAAGAACTTGGGGACCTTAGAGTCAGACAGATATACACATTGCAATCCCTGCTTTGTCACTAGTAAGCTACATAACCTCAAATAAATTGCTTTAAACATCAATTCAAAACCTATAAAATGGAGATATTATTAGTACTACTTCAAAGGGTTTTCATATTGGTTAAACGTGAAAATACATGTAAAGTGCTTAGTAAGCCACCTGGTACAAATTAAACCCACAATAAGTATCAACTATTATTATAATAACAGTACAATAACATAATAGGGGTCAATAATAGGCTATTCAATGAGGAATTACAAATTTTCTAGTTAGAGTTCTCTTTGTCATTATTTTCATCAATATATTTGTTTTTGTTATTGTTGCTGGTATTGTTATTTTTATAGAGAAAGGAAGCCAATAGGAAGTACAGCATGGGAATGGCCAGTATACATTGAGTATCAACTGATGAGTTCCTCCAGCTTTACTATAACAGGATTGAAAGCTATAAAATATGACCCTAAAGGAAAAATAATACTATCTCCTTCTTCCATAATGAAATAGAGCTATTTTGAAATGTTTTACATTTTATCTTTCTTTCATAGGATTGCTGTACCAGGAAGAATAAATAAAAACGAAAGTAATTACTGGGTTAAGAAACTAGGTTAAACATCATAGAAACATTATTTACAACCTAACTTAACCATCTCAATTGTTGTTGAATTAAAGAGCAAATGTGTTTTTAAACAACCCTAGGGACTGTCCTCTTAAGGGAGAGAGAAGAATTTCAGATATTTCAGAATACAAAGAAGGAATTTCTGAAACTTAGAGAAGACTTCTGGCTAGAACATCAATTAACCAGCATACTCTAGGCCTGAGACGCCAATTGGCCTCACCTGCGGTTTTCATTGCGCTGTTAGGAACAAGATGGCACATTGCCCAGAAGTGGCTGTCCTGTGTGGCGGGTGGGTGAGCACGTGGCCCTTCTTTCTTTCTTCCCATTAGGTATGCCCAACTCCACACTAGTGGTCACTTTCCCAATGAGTAAATAAGGCCTGATTTTTGACACACATTCCCCAGGCAAACCAGATTTTAGGAGACAAAAAGTCAAATGTGTCAAAAGGAAATTACAGAAGTCCAAGAAGCCACAAGAGAGTGGGGATTGTGGGAGGTGGTAGCAGGGGCTTTGCTGAAAAGCCAGGGCAAGCATTACTCAATCTTCTCTTTCTATAAACATCGTTAGGATGGAAGCACTAGATTGTGGGCCACTCCAGTAATTCCCAAGCTAATATATTGGGCCTTTTGTGGTTTATAGTCTAGGATTTTATTTTGCTGTATCATCTGTGTATTTTTCAATGTTGTATTTCTTTTGGTTAATCTTCCTTCCTCCTGGGAAGCAAAATGTTCTGCAATAACAAACACTGTCTCTGGTAAGTCCCTAAAACTCCAGTGCAACAGATTGCAAAGCCTGCTGTCCATTCTAAATACACTTGCACTGTTTCTCTCTGAAGCTGATTGTGTTCATGTCTCCAACTTTATATTCCATATGTGTCATTTTTCTTCGGTCACCAATCATTGATCACTCTTTTCAAAAGACGTTTCACCATGTACAGCAAATGTGTTCTTCAAATGAAATCCACAAACCTGCTTGACTTGGAGAAATTATTGACACCCCAGTAATGTGAAAACTGTGCCTTTTTTGCTGCTTTTACTATGTACAAGTCTGTATACGTGTTTCTAAGTGTAACCTTATAAACGAAGGCTAAAATCTGAAAGATTTTTATAGCCAGTTTCTTAGATACTAAGAATGTATAAATTTGCTTTTATGAAAACTTAACGTTCCTTATTCACCAAATGGACCACTGTAAGTCAAAGGTAGTCTTACAGATTCTCAGTATTATTTTCTGAAAGATTCCTGCAAAGCTTAGGATTGAAGATAAGGATCCACATTGTGACTCTAATGTACCCCAAGCCCCTCCCCCAACTGTATAATTCCTACTCTAATCAGAAAGTATCCAAAAAGAAGATATGTCCATTCTTTTGTAAGATATTTTTCATCTTTTTATTAGATCACGGACCCTTTGAGTGAGGGTATGTGTGTGTGTATTTTAAATGTTCATCCTTTCCACTTACACAGCAGCAAAAATCTTCCTCTCCCCATCAAACCCCTCTCAGAATCAATATCATCTGCCTCTCTAGTATCTGCACAGAAGATTCTGTGGTGCTCATTTCTGTTAAAAAACAATACAAAACAATTACAAAAACAGTAAGTACAATATGACTTTCCCTTTTCAAATTTAAAAGTATGACATTGAGTAAGCTTTGCAAGCTAATATGCTATCCCTTCAGAGATACAGAAATGTGCACAACCCTGTTGTGAAACACTGCTTTCAATTTTCAAAAGAAAAATATTATTAAGTAGCCACATCTACATATTGGTTGAATGTAAATGTATATGACCATTATTTCCTTGTTGAAGAAATCAGAGAATTTAAGATGCAAACAATGTAAGACGCAAGCAAGTTTTTTTCGAAATAAGCAGTCCTTTAGCTGAGATTAATTGATGGTCTTTCTGAGAGTAGCAAGGATGGTGGTAAACACAGTTCCTGGTTTGTCTGCCACGGTCTTATCAAAAGGCCATATACCCTAGAGTAAAGGGCTATGGTTTGGCACTAAACCAACCTCTATATATTACTAACCTATCCAACTCTGCATTTGTGTGTGTGTGTGTGTGTGTATGTGTGTGTGCAATGGAATAGATACTCTATGCAATTTGGTTTTTTGAAGACTAATGATAATATAGAGTGCCTAGTACAGTGTATAGCATGCAGTAGGAATTTAGTAGTTGATAACAATTGTAATTATGGTTATTATAATTCTAAGAGCAAAACTGTCAAGCAAGAGTTCTATAAATACGTCCAGCAGTACTTGGCCTAAGGTTCCTTTAAGCATACAGCCAGCACTCCTCTCCCCACCATGCAGTGATAATTTCCCACATTTGTGGCCCCAGCTTAGACATTAATCTTCCAGGAAGCCTGCCCTGTATCTAAGCCTGAGTGAGACGTCCCTTTTATGACTTCTCCTAGACTTAGTGTTATTATAACTATTATCACTTGTATTGATAATGTCTGTAGGCCCTTGAATACATTTTGCTTGACCTGTATCCCCACAGCCTAGTTTGGTGCTTAAAACATTGTGTGTGCTGAATATGTGTTTTTGAATGGCTGCTGATAAGTAATTAGTACATACACTATTAACAGGCTGAAAAGATGCCAACTGAGAAAATTATTCACATCACCCTAGGAACTGATTCTGGTGGGATTCTCTTTCGTTCCTGTATAGATTTTCAAATTTGTGAACCTAACTTTTCCTCTTGGTCAGTGTCTTCCTAGTTTGGCATACGCCAATTAACTGAGGCTATTTGACCCTACCTGTCCTCACAGAACTTCATGTATTGGGTCATGGACCAAATATAGCACCTGCTCTTGCTACCTCTAGAAATGGTGCTACGTATACCCTGATTTCCTTCCTGCTCCATCCTACTTGGGTCCCATTGAGAGAACTCTCATTTATATTATCTGCTTCTCCAAAAATCTTTCCAGTTATGCCCTTCACTATGATTTCTAGTCTTTTACCCTAAGGTGACTTTACTTATTGCATGGCTTTAATACCCCTTTCCTTTAGTTTAACCCACATAGTTTGCAGTATGGTTATCTTGACCATGTATTCTGCCTTGTCTTTTCCTAACTTATTCCTGTACTTGCTATTTAATGGATTCACTTTTGCCATTGACTTACTATTTTTTTAAAATTTTTACTTTATATTGGAGTATAGTTGATTAACAATGTTGTGTTAGTTTCAGGTATACAGCAAAGTGATCGGTTATACATATATATGTGTCTATGCTTTTTCAAATTCTTTTCCCATTCAGGTTATTACAGAATATCGAGCAGAGTTCCCTGTGCTATACAGTAGGTCCTTGTTGGTTATCCATTTTAAATATAACAGTATATACATGTCAATCCCAAACTCCCAATCTTACCATTCTTAATTGTCTATATTGAAAATGTGACTTTTTCTTTGGGATTTGTGCAATTGCAACTCCCTCAAGGAGTGTCCTTCCTTTACCAATAACTTAAAAGATGAGTAATCAAATACCGAATTGTGGTGTGGTAAATTGTCTGCGAAAATGGCCACAGTACTTCCTCCCATCCCTGTGGGCTTTTGTAATGTGACTTGGCCACTTCCCCCATCAAGAGGCACAGTCTATTTTCCCAGCCCTTAAATTTCAGTTGGCCTATTACTTGGTTTGACCAATAGAATACAGCAGAAATGATGATAGAGGACTTTTAAGCTTAGGTTCCAGGAGACCTTACAGCTTCTGTTCTCACCCCCTTGAATCACTGTGCTGAGGTACCATGTGAGGAAACCTAATCTAACAAACCAAAGATAAAAGGCCTCTTGGAGCAAGAAGAACCCTCCCCTCTGAAGGTCCCTCAACCAACTATCTGACAGCCAGTAGTAATCATCAGAAACATAACCAGCTTATACCGTCCAACCCCAGTTAAACCTTCAGATGACTGCAGTTGTATGGATAATCCAGATGAGGACAGCAGAAGAACTACCCAAGTGAACCCAGCCCAAATTTCTAACTCACAGAATCATGATGAAATAAGTTAAGCCAGTAAATTTGGGGATAGTTTGTTAGATAACTGATAGCAATAGTTAATGGATAATACACATGGCTTTCTAAGGAAACACAATTTATTTTTGTTTGTTTTAAGTCAAATCTGGAAATGTATCCTTTTTGAACCTACAGTGTTATTTCATTGTTGTTTCTCACTCTTATCTAACATCTGTGGAACATCTTAAAATTCAAAATCTATTTTTATATCTATTCCTTTGATCCTGATATCCACTCTGTAGGAAGGAGGCAGAGCAGGTGTTACAAACATCCTCATTATCTGGATGAGGAAATTGAATGCAGAGAAAGCCCTCAGTCCATCCAAGGGCACATGGTAGAGGCCAGGATCATAACCCAGCCCTCTGTTCTGTGCAGTGCTCGCAGACCCCTCTGCCTCAGTAGAATAATATTATTTCTAATATTGGCAGAATTGCATTAGATCTAGGTTTGCATTTACCAAATCTTTGATTCTCAATTTTTTAAACATCCAATCTAATGTTCACTTTTCACCATTGCCTTTTAAAAAAAGTTTTACAACCATGTTCATTTTAAATAAACTTAGCTCTGAAATTTCTGGTTCATTTTCAATCAAGTTTTTGTTTAACAATAATTCTTTGATGTTCTATAATCCCTTTGAAACATTTTATAAGCCATTTATACCTTTTATCTTTGAATCATCCAGTCACATCTTGCCAAGGTAACTCAAAATTATGTTTCACACTTTTTGTATTAGGTTCAAAATGCACTGTATTTCTCTAAAACTAATAATGAATTTGGTAAGGTTGCAGGATACAAAATTAATGCACAGAAATCTCTGGTTCCTATACATTAACAATGAAATATCAGAAAGAGAAATTAAGGAAACAAACCCATTTACCATCTCACAAAAATAATAAAATACCTGGGAATAAACCTACCTAAGGAGACAAGAGACTTGTACTCAGAAAACTGTAAAACACTGATGAAAGAAATCAAAGATGACATAAACAGATGGAGAAATAGACCATGTTCTTGGACTGGAAGAATCAATATTGTGAAAATGACTATACTACCAAAGCAATCTACAGATTCAGTGCAATCCCTGTAAAACTACCAATGGCATTCTTCACAGAATTAGAACAAAAATTTTTACAATTTGGATGGAAACACAAAAGACCCCGAATAGCCAAGGCAATCTTGAGAAAGAAAAATGGAGCTGGAGGAATCAGGCTTCCTGACTTCAAACTACACTACAAAGCTATAGTAATCAAGACAGGATAATGCTGGCACAAAAACAGAAATATAGATCAATGGTACAGGATAGAAAGCCCAGAGATAAACCCACGCACATTTGGTCACCTGATTTATGACAAAGGAGGCAAGAATATACAATGGAGAAAATACAGCCTCTTCAATAAGTGGTGCTGGGAAAACTGGACAGCTACATGTAAAAGAATGAAATTAGAACACTCCCTAACACCATACACAAGAATAAGCTCCAAATGGATTAAAGACCTAAATTTAAGACCAGACACTATAAAACTCTTAGAGGAAAACATAGGAAAAATACTCTTTGACATTAACCACAGCAAGCTCTTTTTTGACCCACTTCCTAGAGTAATGAAAATAAAAACAAAAATAAACAAATGGGACCTAATGAAACTTAAAAGCTTTTGCACAGCAAAGGAAACCATAAACAAGATGAAAAGACAACCCTCAGAATGGGAGAAAATATTTGCAAATGAAACAATGGACAAAGGATTAATCTCCAAAATATACAAACAGCTCATGGAGCTCGATATCAAAAAAACAAACAAACCAATTAAAAAATGGGCAGAAGACCTAAACAGACATTTCACTAAAGTAGACATACAGATGGCCAAGAGGCACATGAAAAGCTGCTCAACATCACTAATTATTAGAGAAATGCAAATCAAAACTACAATGAGGTATCACCTCACACTGGTCAGAATGGCCATCATCAAAAAATCTACAAACAATAAATGCTGGAGAGGGTGTGGAGAA
>NC_041219.1:23094033-23118690 GCF_002837175.3 Physeter macrocephalus
ACTACCATATGACCCAGCAATCCCACTACTGGGCATATACCCTGAGAAAACCATAATTCAAAAGGACACATATACCCCAATGTTCATTACAGCACTATTTACAATAACCAGGTCATGGAAGCAACCTAAATGTACAATGATAGATGAATGGATACAGAAGATGTGGTATATATATACAGTGGAATATTACTCAGCCATAAAAAGGAACGAGATTGGGTCATTTGTAGAGATGTGGATGGGCCTAGAGTCTGTCATACAGAGTGAAGTAAGACAGCAAGAGGAAAACAAATATTGTATATTAACACATATATGTGGAATCTAGAAAAATGGTACAGATGAACCTATTTGTAGGGCAGGAATAGAGATGTAGACATAAGAGAACAGACATGTGGGCACAGAGGGGGAAGAGGAGGGTGGGATGAACTGGGAGATTAGGATTGAGATATATACACTACCATGCGTAAAATAGATAGCTAGCAGGAACTTGCTATAAAGCACAGGAAGCTCAGCTTGGTGCTCTGTGACAACCTAGATAGGTGGGATGGGGGCGGGGATGGGAGGGAGGTCCAAGAGGGAGGGGATATAGGTATACGTATAGCTGATTCACTTCATTGTACAGCAGAAACACAACATTGTAAAGCAATTTTACTCCAATTAAACTTTAATTAATTAATTACTTTTTAAAAAATGCAGTGTATTTCTAACCCGGGTATACTGTTGCTTTCTTCACTGAAGGAATTGCTTTATTATATCCTTTACAGACTTGTCTTCCCCTAGAAGAGGATATTTACCTCATGCAAATTTTATTGCTATCTCAGGTTGTTGTAGTTCAGAATGGGCTTTTGGAGGCTTGTTTTGAATTCTAAGAAAGCAGTCACATAAACTATGAGGACAGAAATTATAATAAGCACCAATTCTGGGAAAAGCGTATTAAGAATAAAATCTTAAGTAAAGCTCATTGAGCCACCAATGCAGTAACCCACAGACACACACACACACAACTTGGATTACTTATTTAACTGCAGTTTAATTTATAGGTGATACCTATTGATACTCAGTGTTCCACTGAAATGCAAAGGACTGTTTTTGTCATCTGTCTAAAAGTAGCACTACTAACATTGACTTTACCTCTACTGTGTGCCTGGAATGGTTCTTGTTACATATTATCTGTTTAATACTCTCAATAATCCACTAGGGAGGTAGGTATTTGTTATCTCCAGTTTACAGACAAGGAAATGTAGACTTAAAAGTGCTAATGGCTGAAACTCCACTCTATCTTGTACCCTATCATGGGTGTGAAAATTGCTTGTATAAATGTATGAAAATCAGTGAATCTCTGGATTTTCCTTCTATGTAAAAGAACATATCAAAGTATGCACATTGCATAAAATAATTGATGTGAGAGCAAATCCTAACCTCTAATATGCTATCCATATGGCTATCATCATTAAATTTTTCCAAAGAAATCATTAGTCAAAATTATTCTTTAGTGTGCTGTGGAATAAATGTGTTTCCATTTGGGCGTGCAAAACACACAAAGAAATGACAAGAATTAATACCTATTCATGAAGCACACAATGGAACCCCACATTGGGGATTCCTGAGCTGAGGGGCCTGATCTTAATTTCTATTAGCAAGTGAGGGGCCAATTAAATACTTTGATAGAAGGAGCTTTACTTGTACCTAATTGAAATACACAGCATGAGAAGAAACTGTATCTTCCATTCCGAATATTCTAAAATGTTGATTAAAATTAGTAGACGATAATTATATTTTTAATTAAAGTGTTAATTCACTTATACTTTATTTGAAAAAATCTTATGAGAAAGGTATCCCATGTCTGTATCTCTATTTCCCAGTTGTGGAAATTGAGGCAAAAAGGCATTAAGTCTA
Source organism: Physeter macrocephalus (assembly GCF_002837175.3). Taxonomy (NCBI): domain Eukaryota; kingdom Metazoa; phylum Chordata; class Mammalia; order Artiodactyla; family Physeteridae; genus Physeter; species Physeter macrocephalus. The sequence goes on from NC_041219.1 coordinate 23,095,927, forward strand.
ATAGTCACACAGCTACTAAATGATAGAGTGAAACCTAGATAATCCAGTAGCAGACACGCATTCCTAAATTCTCTGCTCTTGGCAAACCCAAGGTTCTTAAGACAATGATACGATATTATATCTAAGAGATTTCGCAAATCATAAATGTAAAACTAATGAAAGCTACTGTTTTGACTAAAGAGTGAGAAAGTCAACAAAGGATTTTAAAGATACAGGCACCAATGTGCAAACAGTGTAAGATGATTGCTGTGGAACTACTTGTTCATTGAACTAAAAAACAAAACAAAACAAAGTCAGTAAAAAATAAGGAAAAACATTAGAGACAATGGAGCACTGACTTCTAAAATATTTTAGGCATAATTGTCTTAGCTTCTTTTCCTCCTGTCCCCCCAACTATTTATTAGATGCATAGTAGAAGTACATTTATGAGATTAATCATAGGGCTAATTTAGATGGTATTATTATTATTATTTTTGTGTGTGTGTGTGTGGTACGTGGGCCTCTCACTGTTGTGGCCTCTCCCGTTGCGGAGCACAGGCTTCGGACGCGCAGGCTCAGCGGCCATGGCTCACGGGCCCAGCCGCTCCGCGGCATGTGGGATCTTCCCGAACCGGGGCACGAACCCGTGTCCCCTGCGTCGGAAGGCGGATTCTCAACCACTGCGCCACCAGGGAAGCCCCCTAGATGGTATTATTTTGAAGACCAAACTTAAGCATATACTTGGGAATAATTTCTTTTTCTCATCTCCTCTTATTATAATAGTTTTGCTTTTTGGTTTTGTTTTGTTTTGTTTTGTTTCGATGTGTCTTGTTTTACATGACTTACTTTTCAGGATGTTAGACTACCCCTACCTATGAAAAGACCATTCCACCAGCACCAGCTTCAGTGAGTCTGGATCAAATAGCAGTTGGATTTAATAAGTCCATAAATAAGGCAGTAAGTAAATACAAATGGAGTTACTTTTAAAACTTTATGGCCCAATAAAACCATGTCATTCCCGAGGGATAAGATATTTGAATAGTCAGTATAACTCTGGATATGCAAGGTAATATAGTGCAAAATGTTTTAGCTATTGAAATGAATAGATCTGGCATCCTTGATTCCACCACCAATCAGCTATCTGAGGTCAGGCAATTTATTAAACAGTCAAACTCATTTTCTTCATCAGAAAAACAAAGTTAGTGAAAACATACCTTAAGGTTTTTAGGGAGGACTAAAAAAGATATGTAACATTTCCAGCAAAATTTCTTTTCACATTGCAGGTGCTTGATAATTTTTGACCTCTTTTCTTCTTCCTTCTGGTCTCCTTCTCCAACTCTCCATCTTCTTTCATTTATGGATTACTTGTGTCAATGAGAACAAAAATGCTTACAGACTTTCAGGTTTAAGCTGTGAATTATCATATAACATCTTTCATGTGAGACTTTTTAGAAAATGGATTAACCATAGTGTTAGTTTCAATAGATACCATGAAAGAGCTAAATTAGCCTTTCTTGGCTTTCTGTGGGTCTCTATTTTCATAAAAATTGCTAAGGTTTATATACAAGACATAAAATGAACATTTGTACAATTCAAGATTTATGGAAGTTTAGAATTGGAATATTCAAGAAGGAAGAGCTGAGTATTTATTCAAACAGTTAAAAAAAGTGTGAGGACTAATTATGTGCTAAGTCAAGAGGTCCCTGAATTTGAGAAGTTTTTGTTTTTTTTAAAAAATAAATTTTATTTTTATTTATTTTTGGTTGTGTTGGGTCTTCGTTGCTGCACGCGGGCTTTCTCTAGTTGCGATGAGCGGGGGCTACTCTTTGTCGCGGTGCTCGGGCTCCTCATTGCGGTGGCTTCTCTTGTTGCGGAGCATGGGCTCTAGGCATGTGGGCTTCAGTAGTTGTGGCTCGCAGGCTCAGTAGTTGTGGCGCATGGGCTTAGTTGCTCCTCGGCATGTGGGATCTTCCCGGACCAGGGCTCGAACCTGTGTCCCCTGCACTGGCAGGAAGATTCTTAACCACTGCACCACCAGGGAAGCCCTAAATTTGAGAAGTTTATATTCTAGTTGGGAAGGTACACAATGTTCAGTTTTACTTGGCAAGAAAGAGACAACACAGATTGGGTGGTGAAAGAAGATCTATCCAAGAAGGTTTCAATTAGCAGATGCTTAACCCTGGGAGAAGTCAGCTGCATGGAGGGTGGGGAGAAGAAAATAGCAGGTATAAAGATATTAGGTGGGAACAGTCTTGGCCTGTTTGAGGACTAGCCAGAAGGTCAGTCAGGAACAGAAAAGGAGAAATTGGCAGGATATGAAGTCAGAAGGGAGAGCAGGAACAGACTGTGTAGGGTAGGTTTTGTAGACCACAATAAGTAGTTTGAGTTTTATTTTAGTGTGATGGGAAGCTGTTGAAGAATTCTGAGCAGAAGAGTGACAGATCTCTTTTATAAATTTAAAAGGTATCTCTGGCTGCTGTGTGGAAAATAGATGGTCAAAGGGCAGAAATGGAGGCAAGGCGACAGAAGGCTCTTGCTATGTTAAGACTGAACAGGATAGTGGTTTAGATTAAGGTGGTAGCAGTGGAGATAAGAAGTGGTCAGATTTAGGTTGAGGCAATGGGACTTGATTGTGGATTGAAGTGAGGAGGCAGGGAACTCAAGAAGCCAACTGTGATTCCTAAAATTGGGGCTTAAGCAAATGGTTGGGAGTTGTTGCCGTTTACAGTGATGGGAAGGGTTTTGGGAAAATAAAATTTGAGACGTCTTAAGAATTCTATTTTCAACTTGATAAGATGGAGATGACCATTAGACATTCAAGAAGAGATGTTGTCAAATAGTCAATCAGATACATGACTTGAGTTTGGGAGAATAGTCAGGAATGGAGATATAAATCAGTTGGTTAGCAGCATTAGATGGTTTCTAATGTCAAGGGCCTGGGCAAGTTCCCCTAAGAAAGGAGTATGGCTAGAGAAGGGTTGAAGGTCAGAGACTGGGGCATTTATCAATTATAAGAGGAGAAGTCATTAGGAGAGTTTGAGGAGTATCTATTAAATTATTGGGTAAAAAGAAAATCAGGCAAAACTAAAAGACAACCAGTTTTAATTCAGAGATAAATCAACAAATAAAAAATGATGAATACAATCTTAACAGGATGCCAAGAAAATGTCAGGTAATCAATCTTGAAGGTCAATATTGTGATCTTAGAACGAATGCTGATTTTTTAATGATTTTGCCAGACCGAGTGATGAGTATTATTTTATTTCAGAAGTCCAGGAGAAAACCTGGAAATCTGAAAAGAGTTGGTAGAGGGAAAGCAGGAGGAATAAAGGAAGGAAGAAGTCAGAGAGAGGTGCTCTGAAGACCTTACCTCAGGTATTTCCCCTCTCAGAGACACTAATTTTCAAGCGTGAATCAAAGAAAGGAAAAAGATCATACAGGCTTTCTTTTCTCCTGATGCCACTGCCCGTAGCTGCTTCCTGCCACTTTTTATGTTGCCTCTCTTCATTCTGGCTCCAGTCCCAAGCCAAAATGTGGAAGCCTAAGCTCTACACAGCAATAGGGGACATGATCTAACCCCCTAAGTCAGTTGAAATTTGAAAATACATAATTACCCCACCAGGGTCAAACTGACCCCCTTACTCAAATGACTGATCCCCTCAAATGGTTTCTTATTGTGTAACCACTATCCATGAAGGATTGGAGACACGTTCTGAACCGTGAAGGAGTGTTGCAGGACATCGAAGTCCCAAGTGGTTTCCTTCAGAAAAAGCTGTTGAAATACAAATGTCTAACATCTAGCAACTGGCTTCAAAGAGGAAGAGGATTACACTATGAACTCCAATCAGTGTAATTAAGAAAATTTTAGATTGAACTAGACAATTGAGCACAGGCTTTGGAGTCAGTCAAATATCGGTTCAATTTCCAGCACCACCACTTATTATATTTTGACCTTATACATATTACATGACTTTTATCAAAAACCTCAGTTTCCTTTCCTGAAATGAGCATTATGATAACACTTAACTGAAAGGTTACTGTGAGAATTAGATGACAAAATTTCCCTTAGTCTCTTCCAGGAATACTTCTTCTCTGACTCTCTCCAGCAGTGGATCTGAGTAGGAAGGGCTGCAAATCAAGGTTCTTTCCCCAACTTCCTTAAGCACACTTGCTCCCTTGACTACCCTCCCCATAAGGCCCATGAAATACAATGGCTCTGATTGATAGTTCCATTCTTATCCTATCCAAATTCATTTTCCAAAACTTCCCACTCCTTACTACCTGCTTCTCAGCCTGTTCTGGCCAAATCAGTCCCCTTCTTATATCCCACATCTCATTGCTTAGTCCTGCTTAATACCTCTAACTTTCATTGCCCCGCAGCTACCTCATTGTCCTGAGTTTTCCTTCCTTCCCTTTGTACATCCAGCTATTATTCATCTTCAAAACTTAGTTCAACTAAAAGCAATGAGTTGTCCTGAGTTGGGTTGTCCTGAAGCAGAAAAAGGACATTAATGGAAAAACTGGAGAAATCTCAATATATTAATGTACTTATATGATGTTAGTTTCGGTTTTGACAAACGTACCATAGTAATGTAAGATGTTAACATTAGCAGAAACTAGGTGGGGAGTATACTGGAACTCTCTGAATTATCTTCATAGCTTTTCTGTAAAACTAAAATTATTCCAAAATAAATAGGTTATTTTAAAAAATCAATATAACATAAAAGAAGCAGACTCACAGATATAGAGAACAAGGTAATGGTTACTAGTGTGTGAGGGAGGAAGGGCAATATAGGGGTGGGGGAGTGGGAGGTACAAGCTATAGGGTGTAAGATAGGCTCAAGGATGTGTTGTGCAACACAGAGAACATAGACAATGTTTTGAAATAACTGTAAATGGAAAGTAACCTTTTAAAATTGTTTAAAAATTAAAAAAATTCAGGCCCTAACCTTTCTTGAAGACTACCTTGCCTATAACACTTTCTTTGCCCTCCCCCCCACAAACCCCTGTACATCTTTCCTAGCAATGTGACCTTGGGTCCATTGCTTAACTGTCCTGTGTTTTAGCTTCTTCATCTGTAAAATGATGCGAATGAACATAAACCACAATTAAGAGAAGGTCTGGGAGGAGGTATTATACTTTGTGTGTGTTTGTGGAGGTGTTAGGGGGTTGTGTGGAGGGGGTCTGGAGGAGACCTAGGGAAATATTGAGCTGGGCTTCACGTCAATGCTGTCTAGTTCAAGAGTCTCTGTTCTTAACCATTAAGCTATGCTGCATGTGGAAACATTATAAAATTTTTTGTTGTAAACATTTATGTAGTATTCATAGAGAAAATTAAAGGGAAACATATCATATCTTAGGGGTTGTCTCTAAGCTATGGGATTGTGAATGATCTTAATTATTTTATTTTCCTTCATTTTTCAAATGTTCTACAACAAATACATATTCCTTGTGATGAATAATATATAATTATACACACCAAACTCATAGTAGTAATTGCCTCTGGAGGCAGAGTGATAGAAATGAGACTCAGGTAAGGGTTAAGGGGAACTCTCATTTCATTTTTAAAAATCAAAACCAAATACCATATAATGCCAAAGAATGTTTCTTCTGGCCTATGGACAGGGAAAAATTTAGAGGACATAAGGAGAAAACAGGATTTTTGGTGTCACCTCAATGCTATTTAATTTTTTTAAATAAAATAAAAATAATCTATCCAAGTTCTAACTATTCACACAGTGAATGATTTTAGTACCTGTTTTGAAATATCAAATTCTTTCAAAAAATTTTTGCCAAGCACCTGTGCTTTACTGATAGGCGTCACAAGTGTTTTCTCTGCCTACAGGGTAATTTGGCTCCACAAAAGTTACTTCTTCGTTCACGTTCCAGCAGAACAGGATAGCTTTGTATGCACAAGTGTGTCCTCACCAGGTTTGCCAGTTGTTAAAGCACATGGTCCATAATAATCCAGCAAAATGAAATAACTGAATTCAAATATCTCTTTGAGAGTACAATTTTATACTCAGAGTTGCTCAAAACCTTTCAAATGCATTATTAAGGGAAATATTATCTAGGGAAGTTGCCTAGATACTCAGTGATCTACCCTAGAATTAAATCTGTCTTATATTGACTCAAGAAGTATTTTTACTCATTTGCCTTTTAGCATGAAGTGACTGGCTGTATCAAGGGGTGTTATAAAAAGCAACCCATCACTGTTAATATTGTCAGGATATTTGAGGGGGTTGTTGACCATTGTAATCCACATATAAACCAGTCCTAGAGGAGAAGTTTTACTTTGACCTCATTATCAGGATATTTCTGAATATTATTTTACTTTTACCTTGTGAACACTGTGAACTCTGTACTTGCTTGTACATTCTTTTCTTGTTTGACTGCTAAAAAATTCTTAAAGTAAAATTTGTGGCCTAAAAAAGTTAGAGGAATATCTGCATGACATTATTATATGCAGAAATTTCCCAAACAAGACTCAAATCACAGTGACTTAAAAGAAAAGATTGAAAATTGGACCTCATTAAAATTAAAGTTTCTGTTCATCAAAAAATACCATTAAGAGAATAGAAAGACAAGCAATAAATTGGGAGAAAATATTTCTGACAGATACATCTAATGAGCAATCCATTCTGAACATGGGCAAGAGACTCAAAAAGACACTTCAGAGAAAAAAAATATCAAAATGACCACTCAGCGTGAAAATGTGTTCAGCATCATTAGTTATCAGAGAAATGCAAATATAAAAAATAATAAGGTACCATGATCCACCCATCGAAATACAAGATATAGCTTATAAGCAAATATATGACCATATGAATAAAAGTCCAGGTTTTCCTAAATTGAACATCAGAATACTTGGAATCAGACGACTCAGATCTTCATCCTAACTCCACTTACTAAGAGTACAACTGTTGGGGAAATTACTTAAGCTAGCATCTATTTCACATAGTTGTTGAAAGAATTAAATAAAACACAACTGTTTTAAAAATTATTATTAAAAATTATTATTAAAATAATTTTAAAAATTATTTTAAAATTTTAAAGTGAAATATAAGTTACATTTAAAAGCTTTCAATATTAATCCAGAAACATGAGCCTGAGAGTAAACAAAAAAAAACCAACAAACCACCATCAACAAAAACTGAGTCTTACGAGGAAACAATTTGTTTTAAGTCTGTAATTTTTGTCTTTCCCGAGATTGTTTAGAATTGCTTTAGGAAATAGTTGGCATCCTTCTTTAAGTTCTGTCCAAGTGACCGCTAACATGTTTAGATGTTTGAGAAATTGCTGGTTCTCCCTGGGTCAACTTGTGATAAGCTTTCAGAAGAGAGGACCAATTTGCTCGTATAAAAAGTATCCCATTCATGCAAAATGGTTTGTTGAATCGGGAGATAAATATGCAATATACCAAAAGTCAAGTTGAATTTGTAAAATAAAATCTATTGTAGCCTCTATTTAGAGGGGAAAATGAAAGAGGGAGTGAGATGAATGTAGGGGCTTTTTTCATCTCTCGTTGTGCAGCTGAGCAGTTTGCGGAAAAATAATAAGTGCTGTGAGACCTTCCCAAAGGAATTTCTGAATATAAATACTCTGACTTTCATGTTCAGAGATGTCAGCTCTGCCAGGTGATTTTCTCAAGTTTCTTTCTAACTTGACACATTCCTCAACACATGCCAAATGGCTTCTGCTCCCAATATCCCATTGGGATCATTCTCATCGAGATAATTTTCAATCCTCTTGTTGCTAGATCTAATATACAGTTTTTCATCTTATCTCATTTGACCTCTCGGTATTTCACCCTTCCTCCTTGAAAAACTCCTTGAAAAACTTGAAAAACTTCTGTGGCCCCATACTCTCTTGGTTTTCTTTCTTTCTCTAGCAGCTGCTTCTCAATGTTTTTTGTGAACTCTACTTTTGCTCATCTTTTAAAATTTGATGGTCCTTAGGTTTTCCCCTGTGTCCCCTTTATTTTGTCTCCCAAAGCAATCCCATCCATTCATCTGGCTTCTAATACCATCTGACAATGACTGTCAAACCTCTAGCTTCAGCCAAGATTTTATTCTTGTGCTCCAGACTTGTGTAACTCCCTACTGGACATCTCCACGTAGGTTTCCTGTAGAGACTTCAAAACCAACAAGTCTTAAGTAGACTCTGTCTTCTCTCTCCTCACCCTGATGCTACTTCTGTTCCTGTGATATTTCTCAGTATATGCACAATCACCCATCAACTCCTTTCTTTCCGTATTCTCCACTTTCACACAATCAGCAAGTCCTGTCAAACCTATCTGCTAACTAGTGCTGCAATCCATTCACTCTCCATCTCATTTCTTTCAGTTATATAAATGCTTGACTATAATCAATTCTACACATAACCGCCAAATCTGATTATGCCCTCCCCTTGCTGAATATATCCCGTTTTTAGCAAAAGATGTGCATCCCATAATGACTGTTATTGACTATTTGTTATAACAGCTCTTGAAGAGTTAGATTATTTTTTAGAAAACTTAGTTTTTAGTATAACAATTTTTGTTTTTACTTCCAAACACACTAAATAAATACACCATATGGAATAACATTACAATTTTAAGCAAAGGCACATTTACCAATTTAAGTGACATTGAAGGACAAATTTGATGTGAATGCAATTTTGGGGTGAATCTAAAACATGTTGTTTTGCTTACATAAGCTGAATTAGTGATAAGGAGGTATCACTCTTTAGTCTATTGTGAGCATGCACTATTTTCATGTGAGCCTTTCCTTTAGCTTTTAGCTGTTTTGTGTTTGTATATATGTGTGTGTGTGAAAACTTGCTTTTTAGTGCAGTTTGAATACAAGGTAACCATATGCCCCTTCCCAAGACTTTCTCCTTTACATGCTCCTCCACCATTCACAAGCAAGTTCTTACTTCAGCAAGTACTATAAATTTTCAGGTATCATATATATTATACATACAGATTGTATTTACCTTCATACTGTGATATTATGGCTTATAAGAAATACTTATTTGGTCATTCAGATGGCCAAAATGTATTTCTCATATGTATTTGGTCTTTGTCCATGGTTCCTGGCTCTCAGCTTTTAAGAACCTTGGAATTTCCTGTGATAAGAGTGATTAAGGTGTCTTTTGTTATGTTAATGAGGTGATTTTTGGAAAGCCCTTAGGTAACTTGAGGATGGGGGGCTCACTGCCAGGAGAACCAACCACTTGATTAGAGGGTTAGAACTTTCAGTCCCTCCCCAACTCCCCCCATCCTCCTCCCATCCCCACCTCTAGGGAGGGGAAAGAGGCTGGAGATGATTGAGTTAATTGCCAATGGCCAATGATTTAATCGATCATGACTATGTAATGAAGCCTCCATAAAAATCCAAAAGGGTGGTGTTCAAAAAGTTTCAGGGTTGGTGAATAGTGGAGATTTGGGGAGAATGGCACACTCTGAAAAGGTATATACAATTTCCCTTCCCATACACCTTGCCCTACGCATATCTTCCATCTAGCTCTTCCTGAATTATATCCTTTTATGATAAACTGGTGATCTAGTAAGTAAAATGTTTCTCTAAGAGCTGCTCTAGCCAATTAATTGAACTTAGGGAGGGGGTCATAGGAACCTCTGGTCAGAAGTACAGGTAACAAACTAGACTTGTGACTTGTGTCTGAAGTCCAAGGAGGGGGTCGTTGGAACCCCCAATCTATAGCCTTGGTGAGAAGCACAGGTGACAACCTGGGCTTGTGTTTGGCTTCTGAAGTGGGGGTGGGGGCAAGTCTTATAGCACTAAACACTTAAGGTGTGGGATCTGATGTTATCTCCAAGTAGGTGGTGTCAGAATTGAGTTGAATTGTAGCAAACCCAGCTGGTGTTGGAGCATTTCTTGTTGGTATGGGGAAACACCCACACACACACACATTGGAAACGGGTTCAGAATTTCCATTCACCTACTTATAGAAGTGTTTTAGTGTTCATGTGATATCTATTTTTCTGAATGTGCAAATTGTTTATATATCTTGATTTGGGATGGAACATGTAAAAACATGTCTCATTAAAATAACAGAATTCTTTTCAATTAATGACATTTCATCTAGCTGAAGAGTTTTCAAGGACAAATGAAAGTTGTCAAGTGCCATTTGTATTCTCCTTGCTTTCAGGATAAACTCTAAACTCCTTAACCTAGTTTGAAAGGTATGTGACCTAACCCCTGCCCCATCTGACACCAAGTCCCATTTCACACTTTACCTTTCAGCCATATGGAATGACAGAAACTTTGCACCAATGCAGGAGCTGTACTTTCTTTAAAAGTACCTGGGCTGGCAGAACTAAGGCTCACATGATTAAGTAAAGTCTCACATATGATAGAGGATTCAGGGAAAACAATAACATGATATTAAATGTGTATACCACAGCAAAGAGGAATTTTAGAAAGCATCTTCTTCTAGAACAGAATGAATCAACAAATGACTGTTCTCCTAAACCATCTTTTTGAATGCTTTCTGAAAAATCATGGTGCTATGGTGATCTAATGAGGCAGAATAGTTTACATGTTTTGTTACACTGACTACCTCCATTAAAAGTTTGCAAATCAACCCCTGTAAGTTTCAAATTTAGGTAGGCTACTCATAAAAATCGATTCATCCTATGCCATTCATCCTACGTTTTGTTGATTATAAACTCTCCGTAGCACTTAATTGTTTTTTGTTGTTGTTGTTTTGGTTTGATTTTTAACCAATACTGGGGTGCTTTAGTCTTTAAGGCATTTGAATGCATGCAGTACCTAAACATTTTCTTGAAGGATCTTTTTAGGTGAAATGCTATTAATTATCTGGGCTTTAATGAAAGCATCTCTCTGGCTGCTTTGTCAAGAATGGATACTAGGGCATAAGAATGCAAACAGAGAGATTAGTGTGGAGGCTATTAGAGTAACCCAAGTAAGAGAGAGTAGTAGCCTACCTAGGCCAATGGCAAGGAGATGGAGAGAAGTAGGATAAACAAGATTTTAGAATGAGAAATCTTGCCTTCGTGACAACATGCATGAACCTGGAGAACATTATGCTAAGTGAAATAAGCCAGACACAGAAAGACAAATACTACATCATACCACTTATATAAAAAAAAATCTATAATAGTCAAACTTACAGAAGCAGAGAATAGAATGGTGGTTGCCAGAGGCTAGGAGATGGGAGAAATAGGGAGGTATTAGACAAAGGCACAAAGTTTCAGTTATGCATGATGAATAAGTCCTAGAGATCTGCTGTACAACCTAGTGCCTATAGTTATTAATACTGTATTATTAATACTTCAAATTTGCTAAGAAGGTAGGTCTTATGTTAAATATTGTTATCACCAAAATAGTAATAAAATAATAAAAAGAGTGGGATGAAACTCTTGGGGGTGAAGGATATCTTTATGGCTTAGATTATGATGATGGTTTCACAGATATATACTTATCTCCAAACTCATCAAATTGTACATATCAAATATGTACAGATTTTTGTGTATCAACTATACCTCAGTAGAGTAGTTTAAGAAGAAAAGAATGAGCAACTGAAATGTTTAAGACTAAAGAAGGAATAGGTTGGGGTGGGGGATGTAAGGAATCAAGAGGTTTGTCTTGGACATGTTGTTTAATTTGTTTACTAGACATGCAAGTGGGGATCTTAAGCAGTCATTGGAGAGTTGTGGGAAGAAGATGTAAATTTGAAAGTCATCTCTATAGAGCCATGAGACTAGCTGAGATCTCAAGTGAGCCTAGAAGACTTTCTTATTCATATTCAGACCAGCACAGGAATTAAAGTGAATAGAAATGGACCCTTGGTGGATTAAATGTCAAAAGAAAATGGCATAAAACAGGCCTTTATCCCAGCCTTCCTCCTCTTCAGTTTACTCATGAAGAATTTGTATACCACTGCAAGCCTTTTTTAGAATGAAATGGACCTTACATAAATGATATAAATCATTTTTTACAGGATGTCTGCCTTCCTGCTATGCTAAATGGGAAGTTAACATTCTTCTCTATACTGATCCTGTGATTTTACTGTGGCATTCTAAAAGTAGCCTTAAATAGCAAGTCAGTCTGAATGTATTACCAAGCTCAATATCATTTTCACCAAAACCAGAAGTGTTTGGCATATGTTGACATGCAGAGGGATAATTCTAAATAAATCCTATTCCACAGAAAGTCCACTTAGTTGTCTTACAGTATATTTTCCAGTTAACCCAAGTTATTAGAACTCCTGAAATGCTATTTTCCTCAAAACAAAATATTCCAGAAGAACCATATTAGGAGTCTTTAGACAGTAGAAGCTAATTCCTGCTATCATATACTCTCAGACCACAGTTTATCTCTTGATAACATAGGGACAGAGCTCTTATTCAAGACTTGCAGCAAAATCTTTTAGGGACTTTGTTTTTAAATACTCATACCCAGGCCTCACTTTTGGAGATTCAAATTTGCTGGGTGTGTGAAGAGAGTATTCTGAAAAAAATGCCCCAAGTGACTGTGCTCTGGACCCCTAGTTAGGAATTACTGCTTGATGAGAACAGCCTTTGGGTCTCTAAGCATTTGAGATCTAGATGGATTCCTAGGAAATGTTTCTTTACCACCACCCCTACCCCCCCCCCGCCCCCCACCCACCCACCTGTCTGCCTGCAACCCACCTGTGAAAGTCACCTTTTCATTTACATCAGAGTCAGGTCAGATTCTTTAATTTTTATAACAAAATAGATAACTTCATCAAACACATGCCAAGCATTTGATCTAGAGCAGATGGATCTCCTTTAACAATTAAGAATAACTATATTTTAGGCACGTATGAAGACTTCTATATCAAGTTGATGGCTCTCCTAATTCAGGCAAAATCTGGGTTATTCAATAAGTGTCCAACAGGGACTGTACTGTATAAGTTGTATTCTTACCGATTCAATCTAAGCCTCTCTTCTTGAATGATCAGAAAGCCAAATTCCTGGACTGTATCACCTTTGATTACTTTTGTTCCCTATGGAAATGCCTTCAGAGAATGAAAATTTTAAACACTAAGTCCTCAAGTGTTATGAAGGTTTATAAAAGAGATAGCTTCATCTAATAAAAACTACTATTGTGGACACTGTCTACATGATAAATTTCCCCTCAGAGTGAAAAGCCAGGGAAAATGTACCTAATATAAATTGATATGCTTCATTTTATTTATAAAGAGAATTATTTAAGTGCTTTGATCTTAACAGCAGCAAGTTTTATGTGCTGCTGTAGTAATCGTCCCTAACCAAGTCTTTCTGGTTCAAGCATCTTCTCATATCACTTGGCCTTCATTCTTTAATCCTTGCTTTAATGGTGCCGTAGTACCTATCCCTTTTATTGTAAGTTACACTTCAAATTCTTTTTGGGAAGTAGGTGAATTATTAATATTAAATCTATCCTGGATTCTACTCTTTCATAAAATCAATACCCATTCATTTTCAATTATTGGGAGACCAACTCCAACAAGTCTAGTTTGAAGACTGTCTAAGTAAATCCCAAAATCTTCTGCTTTTTTTCTTTGTTTTAAAACAGGCCCTGCCATGACAAAAGGCTTTCTCTATGGGAGATCATGTTGTAGTCAAGGGTTGAGAATGCTCCTTTTAGCATCTGGAATGGAACTTTGTGACTCTTCTCTCCATCCTCTTCTTCTGCATCGTCATTACTGATATTTGAGCACTTTCTATGAGCCAGGAACCATGCCGGAAGCTTTGCGTGCAAGCACTCATCTAATTCTCACAAGATTGAAGGCCATCCTAAATAATGTCCCTATTTTAGTTGAGGAAACCAAAACTTAAAAGATTAAATATCTTGCACTCAATATATGTTTTTAAGTAAATGCATGAACTTATGTAGCTGAATATCCAATTATTAGATTTAGTTCTGGCTGAGACTAGGAGAAACAAGTTAAGGAAATGCTCTGGATCTGGATGCAGGAATAAAGTACTGCTGTTTCAAGCAGCTCTCTGGGGCTTTCTCAGTCTCACCGTAGATTAAAAGAATGGCCTGCTCTTGCCCTGTGCATAGGGCAGACAGTTCAACTTAACAGAACATATAAAACAGAGTTCTCCTTCTTTGATCTGGGCTTGGACTTTTCTCTTTACCTGTGTTATTTATGTTTGAAATTTAAATAAAGGGTAGATCCAGCTGACCAAAGGATCAGTCACACACATTTGACTGCCCCAAGGCCCATAGCATCCAAGTGACAAGGATCATGGCCAGTATCTACTTGGTTGACCACTGACTGTGCCATGGTTTTCAGTCCCCAAAACGGGTCTCTCACAGCACTTTTTCTTTTTCTGCATGTGAAGAGTTAGCCATCATCTACTTAACATGAGGCATGTGTTTCACCATAGCCTGGAGAATGATAAGTAGTAGCCCATTTGACTCATATTCTTTGACTATAGGATTCAAAATTAATTAATAGAGGCAAGGATCTAATGACCCAGTAAGTCTCTGGCAGCAATGAATTGGGAATCAGGAAACCTATTTATTCTAGTAATGTGTGACTTCAGATGAATTATTTAAGTGCTCTCAGCCTCAGCTTTTTAACTGTGTGATAAGAGAGTTGTGTTAGATTGTCTTGAGGGTGTCTCTCAACTCTGAAAATTTATAAAGTTACCAATCTCTCTGATTTACTGTCTCAAGTGACTCTTTATCAAGATAAAGCTATGCTTTATATAATCTTCTTCAATCTGGCAAAAAATAGTTCAAAATCAACAGGCAAAAGCAAGAAAGAGCTTCTTACAACACAAGGATAAATTTAGAAATGATCTGTTCTCACATGCCTCATCCAGTCATTCATGAGGATTTTCTTTCATTACTTCTCATTTCCCTAACTGATTTTAGATATGGGCATATGATACATGGAGATGAGGTCAAATAATCATTGATGAATTTTTAAAAAATTAAATGTAATAATTGCTTCCCATTGTATCATACCCTGAATTAGGTCATTTTTTCCAAGTTAACAGATCCTAACACATTGCATTTATTTATCAAGATATGTAATTATAGACTGCTTTCTAAACCTATAAATATTTAGCAACATATTTCCTTACAGATGTTTAAGAAGAAAAAATCTTTCCTTTCACTAACTCCCCAGTTCAGTGAAATCAGCTCTGTGCTCAGAAGCCTGGCCATCCCTTGGTCACAAGCCCACGGAAATCTTTGTTTTAAAAAGATATAAAAAATCAGAACTTCAAGTTACAATGATTCCAACTTAGTCAAAACAAAAACAAAAGCAATTTCCTACCATAATCCCTCTTTTCGCAGTTTATTATCCTTTATTTCAGTACACTCTACACACAACCATGCTTATTTTTTTAATTTTATGTTTGCTTTTCTAAAGCCATTCCTGCCTGCAGTTCTTTCCTTATTCCAAAAATGGCAATAGGCCAAGCCCCACTTTCTTCTAACTTAATTTTTCCAGACTTCTTAATGGCTATGTCAATTTCCTGTCATTGTTCTCCTATAGGATTTCCTTAGTCCCCTCCTAATGTCTTTGGCAGCTACACGTTTATACTGAAATTGATAAAGGTGGGGAATAGTCATCAACACAGTCCAGAGGAGAAGAGACTGAGTCATTATGATGTAACTAAGCTGAAAAGCACCGTTTAATGGACTATTTCAGTAGCATGACTTGAGACTCAGAGGCTATGCTTTTTACTCCCTGGAAATGGTTGCTTTTAAATGGTATTCCCAAGGTCAGGAAGGAAACATGACATCACCAAGGAGAAGCTGCTCCTGAGGTAGTGAAAAAAAGTTTCAAGAAGCTCCTGTGTTTAAAGGTGCATGCATTGTGACTATCCAGTTGGCTAAAAGATAAGATAAATACTAGGAGTTGGGGCAAGTTCAGAAAAACTCAGAGGAAAAGAGGTTGGGGTTTTGTCTTCAGAATTAGTGAACTCAACCTTTGTAAAAGGCTTCCTAATAAAATTTATTGTTTTTTCATTCTGTAAAGAAAATAAGCGCTACCATTTTCTTCTCACGTACAAGGTCAATTGGGTGGTCCAGCTTCTCCCTTCAGAGTCCAGTGTTAAAACTCAAACACATAGTTCACAGGATCTATGTGTATCTCAAGGCACATGAAGATCTGGGCAGAAGAGAACTATTTTGGAACTATATAGATATTGGACATGAACATTTTGAAACACAGTATTATAAAATAAATTTTATTGTTATTAAAGAATATACACATAGCTTTTGAGGAATCCAAAGAACCTAATATTTCAGCATATTTGGAAAATTATTACTTTTCCTAATAGGTAAAAAATTTATTTAATGGTATAACAGTCAGAATTTTGCTAGTATCAATCTCATTTGTTATAACAACTTCATTTAGTCCTTTATTTTTATTTAGAAGCTATGCTAAGCTACACATATATATGCTGTCAAACTCATGAATATTATAGGTTATATATATGTACATATGAATATGGTGGCTATAAAACTTTAGAGTTAAGTTTAAAAATTGTACCTCTTGAGTGAGTGTACTGGTTCCCTATCATGGAAACAAATTACCACAAAGTTAGTAGCTTAAAACAACACAAATTTATTCTCTTACAGTTCTGGGTCAGAAGCCTAGAATCCAAGTGTTGTCAGGGCTGTTGTTCTTCTGGAGACTTGAGGGGAGAATTCATTTTCTTGCCTTTTTCAATTTCTAAAGACCACCTTCATCCCTTGGCTCCTGACCCTTTACATCTGTTGTCACATTTCCTACTGCTCCCTCTAATCTCCTGCCTCTCTCTTATAAGGGTACTTGTGACTACATCAGACCCACCTGGATAATTCAAGATAATCTCCCCATCTCAAAATCCTTAACTTAACCCATCTGCAAAGTCCCTTTTGCCATATAAGGTAAGATTCACAGGGTAAGAGGATTAAGGTATGGACATCTTTGGGGGAGGTCATTTTCAGCCTAGCATAGTAAGATTCATTTACCCAGTAAAATACTTCATAAATCCTGTAGTCTTAGTGGAAAACGACAGTCAAAAGTCAGTCAAAAGATATTTATAAGTAGAAGTCAAACAAAGGTTCTACATGATAATATTATAAAAATGATAATACTGAGAAATAGATAAAATATACGACAGGAAAATTTACTGCAACAGTAAAACATCAACCAATCAAATTTAAGAAGGATAAAATGGTAAAGGAATGTTAAATATAATTAATCTGATCTGGGGTTATATTGGAAATAATGGAGCTTTGAATGGATAAAAACATTTATTTTGTTAAAGTTCTGAAGGAAAAGTATGTATCAATGGATGAATGGATTAAATGAATTGTATTCATTCAGCTATAAAAAGGAATGATGTACCTATACACAACACAACATGGATGAACCTCAAAAACATTATACTAAGTGAAAGAAACCAGACACAAAACATCATATATTTTATGATTCCTTGTACATGAAATATCCAGAATAGGCAAATCCACAGAGACAGAAAACAGATTAGTGGTTGCCAGAGGATGGGGGATATGGTAACTGGCGAGCAATTTCTTAATAGGTAGGGGGTGTTCTTCTGGGGTGATGAAAATTTTGAAATTAGAAAGAGATGATAGATACACAATATTGTGAATGTACTAAATGCCACTGAATTGTACACTTTAAAATGGTCAAGTGTATGTTTCATGAATTTCACCTCAGTTAAGAAAAAACTCTATAAAGAAATCCCAACATGACAATTCTCTTTAATAGCAGCCAGTCCAACAATAGATTTTGTGAGAACCACAAGAAATATATAACTCGATCTCAAGACGTGCTTCTAGAATGCTGATGAGCAATACAGGCGATGAACAACCTCTGCTCTAATCTCAACTTAGCCACATATTAGCCATCAGACTTTGGGGAAAATTACAATGTCTCTGGCCCCATTTCCCTATTCATAAAATAAATTGAGTAAATCAGATAATTTCTAATATTAAACTTCAAAATTCTATGATTCTTTTGTACTATCTGTTCAACACTGAGCTAGTTTCTTTGGGAATCAAAAAGTTACTATATTTTCTGCCCCAAAACAGTTTACCATGGGGCTTCCCTGGTGGCGCAGTGGTTGCGCGTCCGCCTGCCGATGCAGGGGAACCGGGTTGGCGCCCCGGTCTGGGAGGATCCCGCATGCCGCGGAGCGGCTGGGCCCGTGAGCCATGGCTGCTGAGCCTGCGCGTCCGGAGCCTGTGCTCCGCAACGGGAGGGGCCACGGCAGGGGGAGGCCCGCGTACCACAAAAAAAAAAAAAAAAAAAAAAAACAGTTTACCTTTCAATGTAAAAACCAAACATGACAAATGTTCTATTTATTTGAATATATATACTTTCTGGACAAATTTGTCTACAACCACCAATAAATTAAAAGCGAGAAGGACAGAGAGACAGAGAGAGAAGGGAAGTGCATATACCTACTAATGGTGGGTTATATCTGGATGGTGAGATTATAGCTTTTCTGTTGTTATTTTTATCTCCTAACTCTTTAAGAAATAACAAGTATTATTTGTATCGTTAAAAAAAAAATTAAATCCCAATAAATTTGTCTCTATACTTCAGTGTTGAAGTATGGCTAAACCTGTAGTTATGGAATTTATAGTAATCTGAATAACCAGCAGTACTTTTGAAAATAATAAAATTGTTTTTAAAAATTAGCATAAAAAGTCATAAATCTGTTCGATTACTTGACCCAAAAGAAGTAGTTCAACAAAAGCAAAAAGTTGTATAAAGGAAGATGTTCATTGCAGCATTATTATTATTATTATTATTTTTTGCGTTACGCGGGCCTCTCACTGTTGTGGCCTCTCCCGTTGCGGAGCCCAGGCTCCAGACGCGCAGGCTCCACGGCATGTGGGATCTTCCCGGACCGGGGCACGAACCCGTGTCCCCTGCATCGGCAGGCGGGCCCTCAACCACTGCGCCACCAGGGAAGCCCTGCAGCATTATTTATAATATTTTCAAATAGAAAGTTATCTCAAGATCCCAAAAAAGAGGAGTGGTTTAGTGAAAAGCCCTGCACCCCTGCTTCTTTTCTTTTCTTCATACATACCAATTGCATTCCCGGGACACAGCCCAGGTCTGAAACATTCTCCCCTGGCTCTTTGCATAATCAGGTTCCTCTCCTCCGTCAGGACTCAGCTCAAATTGCAGCTCCTCAGAAAGTACTCCTCTGATCACCCAACCTAATACCTCATCACTCTGTCATGTTTTTAATTTCTTTTATATTATGTTTTATAATCTAAAATTATATTGTGAATTTATTTGTTTACTCCTTATTGTCTGTCTCTTTCCACTAGGATATAACTCCATGAGAAAAGGCATTTGCTGAATGATCACCATTGTATGTTTAAGGGCTAAAATAGTATCTGACACACACAGTAAGAGGTCCATCAATTTCTATTATTAAAAAAAAAAACACCACACTATTGTAAAGCAATTATACTCCAATAAAGATGTTTTAAAAAAAAAGGAAGAAGAATGATAAATACGTGGGATCTTCCCAGACCAGGGCTCGAACCCGTGTCCCCTGCATTGGCAGGCAGATTTTCAACCACTGTGCCACCAGGGAAGCCCCCTAAGCAATTATACTCCAATAAAGATGTTTTAAAAAAAAAGGAAGAAGAATGATAAATACCTGCACCTAAGAAAAAAGTTTAGTAGGGAATATACAAAAATGAAGTAATGATCTTAAGTAAATGAGATTTTGATTATTTAAAAGTTTATTACATATATTTGCTAAATTATTTTCATAATACCTTTTCTTTCTTTCTTTCTTTCTTTCTTTCTTTCTTTCTTTCTTTATTTTTGGCTGTGTTGAGTCTTCGTTTCTGTGCGAGGGCTTTCTCGAGTTGCGGCGAGCGGGGGCCACTCTTCATCCCCCTTTTCTTTTTAATTAAAATTCTAACAATGGTAGTTGTTGTGGCCTTGGTTTCCTATCACTATACACTCTGTTCAAATATAAGGTCTAGTAGTCATATTTACTTACTATTCTTTCCCTGATTTCTCTCACATGCAAGCAAAGTGTTATATAAGAATAGCACAGGATTTGTAATATTCCTGGAAGTACCATTTTATCAGCTCTATGATCTTGGACAAGTTACTTGACTTTTATGGCGCTCAATTTATTTTTATCTTATTAGGTTGTGTATCTCATGAGGTTTTGGTAGGAACTGAGACAATATTTGAATTATTTAGCACAGTTTTTGACACATTGTAGCTCAATAAATGATTGCTGTCACTACCGTTATTGGCTCCTTGTAATCATCAAATTGATGTTGAATCCCATTTTCTGTTCTTGGAGTAAGAAGAGCAGAAATATTAAAAGGGTTTTATTTATATTCCCATTGTTCAGCTTTTCTGATCCTCTCCAAGCCTTTGTTCTACTACAAGTTTGGGTTATCAGATTTGCATGAAGGAGGGCATCTTACTCTCTGTCATCCAGAAAACTGGAAGGTAGCATATTGAGCACAGTGTTTTAACCATGCCTGTGCCATGTGATTCATATATATATATATATATATATATATATCTCCTGCTATATGAGATTGGATGCACCTTTACCAGGAAACAGAAAGTCATCAGCCCAACTTTTTGAACAGTTTTATGTGAATCAAAGAACCACTGACAAATGAAAGTTTTCGAGCTGGATGGACCCATTCACTCCACTTGATCTATCTCTGTCTAAGAGACAGAGAAAGGAAGAGCATGCAGCCTAAGGCTACCCAGTTAGTGTCAAAATTGAGAGCATAGTCCAGCTCTAGACCCAGGCCAAGGCTCTTTTCACATACCTCCAGAACTGAATCTTTACCAGATGGCATCTAATGTAAAAAAGAAAAAAAAATTCAATTCAGTCAATCCCAAAAAAAGATCAATACCACTGGCTATGTGGCCTAAGTAACTGCCAAGATTTATTTTGTGATGTTTGTTAAATGGCCAATCTGGTTTGGCATGAAGACACAATGTTTTAAAGTTTGGGGAACTGTAAAATAAGAATATTAATAATTATAAGATTCTTGATTTAATTTCAACATTTTCTGCTGTAATCATTCTGAATTTTCAGAGATTAGAATGGCCATGTTCTTGACTCTATTGAATGCCTGGCAAGTCAACTTCCATGTTCCTTGATGGGGTGTGGCCATCACTGTTTGACATTTACGGGGTTGCTCCTGTCTTTTCTTCATCAATGTACAGAGTTCTTTTGAAAAAATAACCTCAAACATCTTCTGAGTTGATTGTCATCCTTAAAGCAGAATTTCCTGGGGATTTCATATTCGTGGCCATTCTCTGGGGCAGTTATACTCATAAGTAGATCAGGAAGAGCAAACAGGTAGTTAGGAAACATTAAAATGAGCATAACAGCATGCAATTAGAGGAGACAGCTCACTCTTAAACCAAAGTACTCTGATTCTGTTCATTATAGAATTTGCTGGTGTGTCTCTAACTTGAATTCACTTACTTGAACGTACAGACTCGGCCCCAGGAAAGGTCCCTGGACATAACTGTAGTGGTGATAATAATGCGTGCATGACTTCAAAATACCCAGTTGGCAAATCGAAGATTGAGCCAAACTTCTATGATTATTTTCTTTTCTAATCGAGACCAAAATAGGTTGATTTCTGATTGTGCCACTGTATCAGTTTAGCAAATATATTCTTGGCCTCATGTTGGTACTCCCAGAGAATATTCCCTTGTTTGACCACAGCTTCCTGGCTTGCAATATTTTCATGTGTGCTAATACTGACAAACGTCATAATCTGTCATTGTCTTGAGAATTTATGATCCCCTTACACAACACAGGTCATTGCAGTAGAATCAGTTCACTAAGCAAGCTATGTTTTCTTCATTTTTGTCAATATCTACTCAAATATGTACCATTTCATGGATTTTGTTCTTACACATTTGTCCTGATTCAAACATACAGAAGTGTTAGTCTTTTTTTTTTTTCTTTTTTCTGGGAAATAGTTTTTATCAGAGTTTGATTACTGCATCAGCAATGGAAAAGACCTAGTTTCAACACGAAATATTTTAATCTAAAGCAGTTCCAAATAATATAGCTCTAAATTCTAGAGTTATAGTATCTCTGATAAGGCCTTTTAATTCTGTGAAAGGGATTATGGGTGGGGAGAAGCTCTCGTTAAACACATTTTACATTGAATTCAGTTCTGCAACACTCCTTGCTAATTCCCAATTCAGCAAGCTGTATCTTGGAATGCTTAGTAATAACGATCAGAATGGTTTTATTGCCAAAACCTGAAATCGTTTAAAAAAAATCAGGCATAGTTCCTGTACAACCTATAGGGTATTAGGAAGTTATTTAAAATTGACCCCTGTTGTGTTAACATATAAGCATAGACTCACAGTTCTCCAAGGATACCACTTAAAGCTAATGATGCTTTCAGCCATCCATCTTATTGCTCAATACAAATTAAGTGTTTATGACCAACCAGGAACAGTGCTAGCCTTCTAGGATACAGTGGTGAATAAGACATTGTCCCTGCCTTCAGGGAGATTACATTTCAGTGGGAAGATGGCATGTAAACTGACACATTGCATACAGCAGGACAAGAATTGTATGATGGAGGAAAGTACAAAGAACTATGGAGGGCTTCCCTGGTGGCGCAGTGGTTGAGAGTCCGCCTGCCGATGCAGGGGACGCGGGTTCGTGCCCCAGTCCGGGAGCATCCCACGTGCCACGGAGCGGCTGGGCCCGTGAGCCATGGCCGCTGAGCCTGCGCGTCCGGAGCCTGTGCTCCGCAACGGGAGAGGCCACAACAGGGAGAGGCCCGC
>NC_041219.1:23118700-23180203 GCF_002837175.3 Physeter macrocephalus
GCCATGGCCGCTGAGCCTGCGCGTCCGGAGCCTGTGCTCCGCAACGGGAGAGGCCACAACAGGGAGAGGCCCGCGTACCGCAAAAAAAAAAAAAAAAAAAAAGAACTATGGAAATAAATAGAGAGATATCTACCTTAGTCCTAGCCAGTCAGGAAAGGACTCCTATGAGAAATGTCATGTAAGCTGGAACTTAGGATGAACAGGAATTAGCCAGGGAACGAGGGACTGGGTGAGTGTGTGCATGAATGTGTAAATATACGTGTAGATGGAAGTTTTCCTAAAACCGAAAGTAGTTCAGTGCGTTGGAGCATAAACTGACGTGGGGCAGAGTGTGTGTTTGTTGATAGGGTGGGGTTAGCAATGACAAGGCTGAGTCAGGCGTTAGGTAATAACGTTCTTTTTTATTCCATGCCAAGGAATTTGGATGTCATTAAGGGGCCAATAGGAAATGAAAGGTTTTAAGTCCTGTGGGGAAGGAGGATGGGGAGAGACGTGGGCAACACATCAGGTATGAGTTTTTTGGGAAAATCACTTTGCAGCTACAGAGAGGCAGCTGTATGGCGGGGAGATACGAGATAAACCACCAAGTGGTACTTAGGTACCACTAAGTGGTACTAACTAACCCTTAGTGAAGGGTTAGTTCTGAGGTCGCTCCCATGTGCCCCAGACATGTCCTTGGTTTGTTGCACTTGAGAGACAAGGAGTATTTTCAGACGATGCACAACTCCAGGGAGCATCATTCCCTTTCCAACCCTGATAGGGTTGTCCTCTCACACAGGGAAGGCATGGTTGCCAATGCAAAAAGGCTTAAAGAACCTGACGGGTTCATGGCCTATAACCATTTCTTTTTCAGAGGCACTTGAAAAATGACCACTAGTTACTCTGTCTTTTGGGTTGCTGCATCTTTGGGAAGAAAGACACCTCGCTTTATATCATAAGGCTACTTAACTGGGAGACACAAATAAGGATACACAGGTAAACGTACTATGTAAAAAAATAAAGGGTGGTACAAAATCCAAGAGAATATCATTAGAGATCATACTTTTTGGAAATGAGATTATCTTTGTATATAGTCCAATTCAGGAAAAATAAAATGTATAGGCCTCCAAACTTGTTTTTATAAAATAAAAATGTTTTGAGTCCCATTGGAAAGATACATTTTTACAAATGCATCATATCATTAGTGCCTGAAAATATCCCCTTAAGGTAGAGGATTATCATTATTTTCATTTCACATGTGGTGAAACTGGGTTTCAATAAGCCAAAAGTGAGTTGTCTGGGCTTGCCTTGAGCTCATAATACAATCAATGGCGGAGGTGGGCTAGGATTAGTTCATTCCACTCACCATAACAAAATGCTTACTCTGTGCCAGATGCTGTAAAAGGTTTTGAAGATGCAAAGATAAGTAAGATGTGGACCTCTGCCCTTCCTCATCTTAGGTTTCCTCCCATGTTTGTAGGATTTTCTCTCTGCTTTGCCCACAGTAGACCAGGGAAGTTCTGAACCCAGAGCAGCACAAAGGACTCAAAGGACCACTACATTCCTAGACAGCGAGGGGGTCCACGGTTGTTTCACTCTATGCTGGGCTCAGTGAATCTCCAGCTTTCTACAGGACTCAGCATTGCACTTACTGGCTTATATGGTGTGGCCCTGCAACCCACAGCTTCTGAGAAAAAAAATTCTAAAACCAATTTCTGGAATTTTTATGATACTGTTCTTGATCACAATACTTTGCATGCGATAAAAGTTTGCATCTAAAATTTGCTAGGTGAGTTTTGGGTTACTCGTCACTGACCTAGACTGCAAACTCTGAAAACAGAATGTAAGCTTTATTATTTTGCCTAGGATCTACTCTT
Source organism: Physeter macrocephalus (assembly GCF_002837175.3). Lineage (NCBI taxonomy): Eukaryota > Metazoa > Chordata > Mammalia > Artiodactyla > Physeteridae > Physeter > Physeter macrocephalus. The sequence goes on from NC_041219.1 coordinate 23,120,557, forward strand.
CAGAAGGAAATAAGCCCAGTCAAGCATTACTTCAAATATGTAGTGAGTAGCATGCAATTTGGACCTCTGAGTGTAGAAAGGATTGCTTTATATATCCCTGGAGTAAAAGGCCTGTTTTGGCTCCACAGCTATTCCTAGGAAAGACATTTCACATAATGATTAAAAAAAAATAACATCTTTTAACAATTTATGCCTGCCATTTAAAAGTGATTGTGATAGGGGAGCAAAGACTGCCAGCAAGTCCTGCCTGCCCTGCATTGCACACGAAGTGCTTCATCTTCAAGAAGATCTATAGGAAGAACCTTTTGACAATAACAGGTCCCTGATAAATGTCAGATTATACTGCTGAACAGGTCTGAGGGAGGAAATCTATTCAAGGACTGAGCAGCTACACTGGCCTCACCGTGGAATGACTCTAACTGCTGGTTCTACAGCGAGATGCTGTTGTCGTCCTCCTCTGGACTTCCACGAAAAATTGACCCGGCTACTGTGACCGGGTCACAGTATTGTGGGAGTACTGTACTAGGGAGTACTGACCATGGGGGAGAAAGACTCTCACCATCTTCCTGTCCCACAAGCCAATACATCAGAAGGACCCCCACTGGTAAACCCCCACTGGTAAACGTTACTGTACGACTGACTGCCCTGGAGTCCCCCCGGACTATGCTGTGTGGAATGGAATAGGCTGGCTTCTGGACACACAAGTCCAACTAGTGGAATTAACTGGTTTTTGTTTGGAAAGACCTAATGGGTCCACCACTAATGGCACTCAACATTACATGGGGTGACAGATCTGTACTGTGACTAATACAGTCTGTCTGGTGGCTTAGCCACCAGAATATTTCTTTTAAAGCCAGGCCTTCCCCTCTTCATGGGGGTGGATCTGGGTTTGTGAAAAACAGAGGTGGCCTTACCGTCCTTATAACTGGACAGGGTACTGCTGCTGTTGTCTCCCTTTCCATTGACTTGGTAAGCTCCAAAATTTGCGCATATCTGGACAAGTGACTGTTCTGAACATACTAGGTGTTTTATTCTTGATACTCTGGCTGCTGCTGTCTGTATTGAATTTGTGGTATCTGGTTGCATTGCCCCCTACATACCTGACCCCGCAGAAGTGGGGAGGACCGAGATGTAAGGGTTGTGCAGAGTATGTAGGGATGGGGTGTATGGTCAAGATGGCTGCTCTCTTGCTCTCTGTACATCGCCTGCCTGACCAGTGCCCGCTTCACCTACACCTACTCACATGACTGACCTTCCTACGTACTTGCCCCCGGCCCCAGCTGGTGATTACTTATCAGAGGCAGTGAGGGGCGTGCCCCTCTACTGGTTTCCCTGGTAACTAATGAGCCCACCTGAAGTCAATTCCCCTGTAACTGGTAAAATTCCCCATCCCCCACCCCCAGCTAAGACTGCCACTATGTCCTGCCTGCCAAGCGCCACCCATGCTGGGGTGTCGCTCCAGGACCTTGTTTCAGACATGTAAGCTCTCTCATCCATTAAACCGCTGATGTCTCTATAAAAAAGAAAAGAAAAGAAAAGTGATTGTGATATCCGTGCAAAAAGTTCTGCAAGAATATATAGTAACCAACCATAGTATAGGGAAAACAGAAGACTTTTCACTTCCTAAGTTAAATATTGTTTAAAAAATTTAATAGGAACCTTTTATGACCAAAATTTTAAATAAAAATAAAATTGGAAAACTAAAAAAAGTGATTGTGATATAGCTATCAATTTTAAAGCAGGTTAATTTTAGGGTAAAGTGGGTTTAAAAAACAACCTGTCAATCAAAGATTGCCAAGATTCATCTCCAGTCACAAGGTAATTGATTTTATAAAATTAACTCACTAAGCAACAATTTAAATAGCATTTTGGATTCTGCAACCTATCACAGTCTATGTCAGTGGCTTTTTTTCCTGAGAATTTGGTATAATAGAACAATGAAATCAAAGGGTAGTTTTCATCTGATGATCACTTAGGCTTCAGAAATAAGTACCAAAAAACTCTCTGGGGTTTAAAGCATAGACTGTCTTAGGCTATGAAGTACTAAAGTTAGCAAACCACATTTTCACATCTTCCTTTGTAGTGAGAACCAAAAGTGACATAAAATCTATTCTGTGATAATAATATCTTTCAGCTTTTCCATTATTCCCTGAAGATCCAAATATCTGTCATTCTCATACTTGCAAGAATCTCTCCACCAAAGTAAAGCTAAGAAAAATATCTGTGTCCCAGTTTCCAGTTTATATTATTGCTCCTGTCAATCAGACCCACCCCATTATCACAATAAGTTAACAAGGGCCTCTGAAATAAATGAATCCTTCAGAACCAATAAAAATATATGTAAATTTTCAACACAAGAGTGTCTTTTGGGTTTTCACGCACACTTCTTATGAGCCTCAATGGAAGGGCCCACAAACTGTAAAATTCTAGTCAGAATTGATAAAAGTAGCAATGTTCACTGGTAAAGTTATTTTCATGCTCAAAGCTCAAAGAATCCATATTATAAAATCTTTTGACCAAAAAAAAACACCCAGGCTTAGATGGCTTCACTGGTAAATTCTACCAAATATTTAAGGATTTAAAAAATACCAGTACTACAAAGCTCTTCCAGAAAATATGAGAGAAAAGGCTACTTCCCAATTCACTTTATGAGGCCTGTGTTATCCTGATTATAATACCATGTGAAGGCATTTCAAATAAAGAACACTTCATCAATGTGTTAGCCTGATAATATTTAAATTATCCTTCATCAACATAATGGTTGCAAAAAAAGTTCTTAAAAATTTTAGTGAGCCAAATCCAGCATATATAAAGAGCTTAGGACTTAAATGCAAGAACAAAGACCATAAAACCACTAGAAGAGAATATAAGAGAAAATCTTTGTGACTTTTGGATTGGTAAACATTTCTTAGATAAGACATAAAAGAAAAATTGATAAATTTCCCCCAAATTAAACATTTTCTCTTCAAAGGATATGAAGAAAATGAAAAGACAAACCAGAGATTAGGAGGAAATATTAGCCAACCATATAACAGATAAAAGACTTGCATCCAAATTATATAAATAAATCTTACAAACCAATTATAAGACAAACCATCCTATTAAAATACACTAAATATTTGAATATTCAGATCATCAAAAATATACATGAATGTCAAATGAACACGAGATATGTTCCGTATCATTAGCCATTATAAATATGTAAAATAAAACCACAATTAAATATCGGTACAAAATGGGCTAAAATTCTTTTAAATGACAACACTAAGCATCAGTGAGGATTGAGAACTTTCGTACATTTCTCTTGGGACTGCAAAATGGTACACTTACACAGGACATATGACCCAATAATCTCACTCCTACACACTTATTTACGAAAAATGAAAACATATGGTCACACAAAAACTTTTATGCAAATGTTCATGACAGCTTTATTCATATCACCCCAAAACTCAAAACAACCCAAATGTTCATTAACTGGTAAATGAATAAGCAAACTGTGGGATAGCCATACAACCTAATACTGCTCAGCCATAAAAGGGAGTAACTTACCTATGCATGCAACAGAATAGATTAATCTCAAGAGTATTATGTTAAGTGAAAAAGATAGACACAATATACTGTATAATTCCATTTTTATGAAATTTTCAAAAAGGCAAAATTATAGTGACAGAAACCAGATCAATGATTGCAGGAACTGGCTGGAGGTAGAGGATTGATTGCAGAGGGTCAGCAGGCAAGTTCCTTGGTTGATGGACATGTTTTATATCTTGACTGGTGATTACATAGGCTAAACTCATCTAATTATCCACTTTAAGTTGTTGAAGTTTATTTTATTTAAATTATACCTCAATAAAGCTGACCCCAAGGAGAATAAATGTTCTACCTAAAGGTCCCTGAGGTTGTCTCAGTGGAAATGTTAGGTTGATGATATTTAAAAGAATGTTAAGAGGCCCCCCCAAAAACTTGGAGAAATCATAAAAGGTAGACCATAAAAATGTAAATAAAGAGAAATTGCCCAGGTTTGAAAAGTTACAATTGGAAAATTAAACCAGTGGTAATTTTGTCAGGGCAATTAAAAAATAATGAGGGAGAGAGGAGGGAGGAGAAGGCTGAGCAATACAAATAGGAAAAACAAGGGAAAGGAAGTGAGAATGAATATGAGTGATCTCAATATTGTCACATAGTGAGGTTTGCAAAGTTGCTTTTAAAGCCACTTTCTTGCATATTAATGATGTATTGGTTCCAGTGCCAGGATATTGATTCCTTGATGTGGACAGTTCTTGTGCTTTCCTGCAACAGCAGGGAAAATTTCAGAGGGCACCTCTTCTCTCTGCCAGTGTCAGAAGGGGGCAAACTTGAACAATGCTTGATTGTTTTGTAGTTGAATGGGTTTGGGGAATGTTTTGGAATTAAAGACAAGAAATGCTTATTGATGGCTTCCATGTCCTGGCTATTGTAAATAGAGCTGCAGTGAACATTGTGGTACATGACTCCTTTTGATTATGGTTTTCTCAGGGTATATGCCCAGTAGTGGGATTGCTGGGTCGTATGGTAGTTCTATTTTTAGTTTTTTAAGGAAACTCCATACTGTTCTCCGTAGTGGCTGTATCAATTTACATTCCCACCAACAGTGCAAGAGGGTTCCCTTGAATGGATAAAGAAAGCAGGGATAAAGAGGTAGACATAGAGAATGGACTTGAGGACACGGGGAGTGGGAAGGGTAAGCTGGGACTAAGAGAGTGGCATGGACATATATACACTACCAAATGTAAAATAGATAGCTAGTGGGAAGCAGCCGCATAGCACAGGGATATCAGCTCAGTGCTTTGTGACCACCTAGATGGGTGGGATAGGGACACGCAAGAGGGAGGAGATATGGGGATGTATGTATATGTATAGCTGATTCACTTTGTTATAAAGCAGAAACTAACACACCATTGTAAAGCAATTATACTCCAATAAAGATGTTTAAAAAAAAAAAAGAAATGCTTATTGAAGGGCAGGTTTCCGTTTCCACCAGCCCATGTTGAAGGACTGGAGAAATGAAATGCTTTGCTGAAGAAAAAAAGATTTTCAGGAATGGAAATAAGCAATTTCAAAATAGAATGTGATGAAAGAAATGATAGAATGAATGACATCAAAAAGTTTTAAAAGGAAAACAGAAAAATATTTTGTAAAGCAATTTCAAAGAAGGCCTATGTTTCCAAAATAAAATAATTGGTCTCGAGGATGAGCTCATTAAAAATCCTTAACTAGCTTCTGGAGATAGAAACCTCAAGACAAGCAGAGCAGTCATGAGGAATGTCTCACAAAGCAGGAAGCATGGTGAGAAGTAGCATAGCCTTTCAGGGCAGAGATGGGAGAAGAACCAAGAGGGATGGGAGTGGTTAGGGCTAGAGGGAAGGAATGCAAGGAGGTGGGGCAGGAGGACACAATAACATCTTATCTCCTAATGACCACACTGAAAAACTTGGAAATATTTGTCACAAGTTACAGGTGGCAGGTTAATGTGGCTGAAGTGGGTGGAAGACAGCACACAGCTATAGTTATAAGGAAAGAGTTCATGAGTTCAATTTTTTTTTAACTACGCCACATAAACTTCATGCTGTGTCCCACTCAATGTTTACACTGTCACATCTTGCCCGTTTCTCCCCATTTGTATGTGTTTTGTGGCCAGAGACACCCAAATACTTTTTTTTCCCTTCCCATATGGCATTTTTTGCCCTTTACCTTGAATACACTTCCGTCTCAACTGTCACTTTTTTGGAAAAAAATGTTTCCAGATGTATCTTCACTCCAAACTGAGTTATTTTGAGTCGCTGTAACTCATCCAATAAATATCATAATATAATAAGCAAAGCCACCTCTGCTGAGCATGTATTATGTTCTGAAACTGTAGTTGTTGCTTTATACATGTTATTCCTAATCCTCATGAAAGCCAATAGAATGGGTACAGTAGTCTTTAAAGTTAAGCAAGCTGGGGCACAGGGAGCTTTTCGAAAGAGCTTGAGGTCACACACCTGGTAATCATTGAGATTTCAGCCCAGATCTGTCTGCTCTAGAGAACACATTCTTCTCCATTTCACCAGGCTACCTTTTGCACTAGTCTTTCATATTGTAATTATTTTTTTACGTGTCTGTATCCCTTACTAGACTGTGAGTTCTTCCAGGTTGAGCCATGATTATTCATCTTCGTCTCTCCAATGACAAATATTGAGCCTACTCAGGGTTAAACAAATGTTTGATAATATATGAATAAAAGAATGAATTAATGATAAGTGAATGAATAACTGAGAAGTTTCTATGGTGAGCATGAAAACAAAGCAGGGGTTGTGAGTTTTGCAATTTAAATATGTAAAGGTACCAAGCTCTAAAAATTGAATTCAGTGTTTAACTCTTTTTAAAAACTAATTAAAATAGAACACACAAATGTGTTATATATTGAAATCCAAAACAATTTAAACCACTTTCATATAAACATATGCTGCCAGTCTGACTTGTTTTGACTCAGACTGGCAGAAAATTTCTCCTTCCACCTCTGTGCCTATGTTTGAACTTCACTATAAATGTGTCATTGGTTCTGAAGCTGATTGCTTGGCATATTGACTTGATATTTCTACTTCTGTGAAAATCCTGATTGCTTACATAGCTCTGAATGACAGCAAAAGGGAACCACTGGAGCAATGAATCCGAAATTTGGAAAAATATAGCAACATGATTTATCCAGATGAACCAGCGTAATTCTTAACTTTATCTATGTGTGTGAGGGCTAGACTTTTTCAAATGAGCAATAAACAACAGCATGTGGTAGGTTGTATTATTGTTTGCAATATTCACCTCCTCTTTCCCTGTAAGAGGATTATATATCCCAGCCCATTGCTGTCTTCCTTATAGTTGTTACATATTTCCCTGCCTTTTTGACTTCAGGCTTAGCCATTAGACTGGCTTTGGGCAGTGGCCTGTGAGAAGACACAGATGTTTGCCACATCTGAGCAGAAGATTTAGGAGACATCACCTGTCTCCATTCTTGATCTTCCCTCACTACTCTGAAAATGGCATGTCCCATAAGGGGACAGAAAGAAGACACATAGAACTGAGCCAAGCAGAGCCAAACAGAGCCACGGCAACTACCCCTCACTCACAAATGCAGATGTGTAACTTGAGCAAGAAATAAACGTTCGTTTTTGTGAACCACTGAGATTTGGGGGATGTTTATTATGCAGCAAAGCTGACTGATAGATTGAAATTTAATGGAAATGAAAAAGCAATGTTATTTTTTTACAAAAATGGAAAGAATAGCCCTCTCCCCAGTGATATATAGAAGTTTGCCCTTGGGTCTCAAAGGAGGACTGCCTATACCCAGAGTCTCAAAGAAATCACTCAGCCCTTCTACCAGGACTTGCAAATTCAAGGGGACACTGGCTTTCAGCTCCTTCCTTGTTCTCAAACAACAAAGCTCAAAAATCAAAACCAAAACAAACAACAAACCTCCTCCTTTATCACTTGCCAGAAAATACCAATGCATATCAATTTATGCAAGTAGAAAACAGAAGTGGTCACCAGGCCGCTTGTCCTGCAGTCAATTCTGAAATCCATCTAGACATAATCTAGGGCTCTCTATTCTCTCTCTTTTTTATAGATGAGGAAACTGAATCTCAGGGTGATTACCATGTTGAGTTTCCAAGGTTACTGTTATGGGCTGAATTGAGTCCCCCTCCCCCCTGCCAAATTCATATTTTGTATTGGAGATAAGGCCTTTAAAGAGGTGATTTGTTCAAGAGCTATTGAGGCTGTTAGGATAGGCCTTAATCCAATCTGGTATCCCTATAAGAAGAGGACATTTGGACACATAAAGAGACACCATGGAAAAATGAGGTGAGGACACAGCAGGAAGGTGAGCATCTACAAACCAAGGAGAGAGGCCTCAGAAGAAAACAAAACTGCTGACAACTTGATCTTGGATTTTCTGCCTCCAGAAAATAAACTTCTGTTATTTTAGCCACCTAGTTGTTAGTATTTGTCATGGCAGCCCTAGTAAACCAATACTGTCACAGAATTAATAAACAGCTGAGGAGTATTTCAAATTTGAGCTGCAAAACTCCAGAGCTCTTTCCACACTAGTGATTTCCTGCCTCTTCTTAACCAATGTTAATTTATTACCTGTGTATATCTATATAGAGATAGGACTCTGCAGCTAATGGTAGCTAAATCAGCCCATATTGAGCACTTACTGTGTATGTCTATGTAAAGAGCCTTGCATGCAAACAGGCTAGATCATACTATGAGAAGCAGGTAAACTGCTAAGTAAGGGAGATCAGTTGTTTTCCCAAGTCCTTCTCACCACGCTAGACTCAGTTAAACTCCACTTCCTGTCGGAAGGATTCAGACTGTAATGTGGATTCCCCTTTGAAGATTTCCTATGGAGTCTTGTGTTTATTTTTATCATGATTCTTATCAAAATTTTGAATTGCTTACATTTGTAAGCAATTATTTGTACATTTGTACATTTGTAAGCAATTTATTCTGGATACTGATTTCTTAGATATCAAAGACTGTTTTCATTTATTCTCACTCTTTGCACAGTATCTGGCACATCATAAGCATTAATTTTTTTTTTCTCAAAATGAGGCTTCATGCGGTTTGTTACCATTTCTTACCAAAGATAACTGACTTGATAAAAGATGATCTAACTGACTTGAAATAGTTCTTCATCGAATGTATCATCCCAGAGTGAGCAAAATTCTCCTCTTTCCTTGGAAGAAACAGGTCCATCTCAATGTGTATCAAATATTTTTGGGCAATTTAGGGGGTGGAAATTTGCAGAAATCCAAAATGTGATGAATCAGACAGATGACAGTGATCTTTTTTTTTTTAATCACATCTTTGCCACCTGTGTGAACTTCCCTTATACCGTTTTTATTTTCATTTAAAAGACTAACATCACCACTCCTAGTGGTGCAAGGAATGGTAATAGTAGATTTTTAAAAAATCTTTCAAGGATTAAAATAGCTTAACACGTAATTATCCTTTGATAAAGATTTGATAAATGAATGCTCAGAGGTAAATATCAGATTTTCCTTGCTTCTCCTTTGGTACCATAATCCTTTCCAGCAATCACCTTACTTCTTTACCTTGCTTCACAGAAAGTCTTCTTCAGCAAGTTGCCACCTTCACTGTCTCCACCTAACCACCTCCAATTTAGTTTTTTTTCCACTCCAGATAGACTTCCAGTCCAGTCTGACCACTGCACTAGCACCTCGCATCCAGGTCATCAGTGATTCCATGTTGCCAAATCAAATTAATACGTCTCATCTTTTTCCACTTTCAATGGCTTTTCACACAGTTGACTAATCCACCCTTTTTGAAACACCTCCTCTCATAGGCTTCTATGATAGTCCTGTCTCTCTCTTCTGGTTGCAAGTAATAGGAACACAACTCAAACCAACTTGTTTAAACACAAAAGGAATTTATTGGCTCTTTTATCCAGGAAGTTCAAGGAATGTTGCTAGCTTAAGGCACCATGGGATCTAGAAGTTCAAACAATATTATCAGAAATCTATTTATTTTTCTCTATCTCAGCTTACATTTCCGCTGTTATCTTGGTTGTTAGGCAGGTTCACCTCACATGGCAACAAAGAAGGCTATTAGCTGTTCTAGACTTATATCAATCATCCTTCTCTTTACTGGCCTTAATTAGGTGGGGGGGAATGCCTCTTTCCTGTGAGAATTAGCAGATGTCATAGTAAAACCTTAATTGAGCAAACCTAGTGCCACGTCCAACCTAGAGTTGGTGAGGAGGGTCAGTTGTATTAGGAAGGAACCAGCCCCACCTGAACTGTATGTATTGTGGTGGAGAGGAAAACATTCAACCTACAAAAAAACACATGTTCCATAGCTTCTGTGACAACCCTCTGTCTCTTGTTTTTCTTAAGTCCCTGCCTATTCTTTCCCAGTTTCCATTGTTGGCTTTACCTACAATGTCCAACTCTGAGCTTTGTTGTGAGCATTCTTTTCTTTTCTCTTCATCCTCTCTTTTTAGCTGTTGACTAGAGTTCTAAGATCCATGGTTTAAATTTACTTATGAAGATAATGATTCCTCAAATGTATGTCCACCAGAAGCAATCTCTCCTCTGAGTAACAAATACATGTTTCTAACTGCTTACTTGAAATTTCCACATGGACATCTATATGAATCTCACAGTGGTGTTCTTGGGTTCTTTTTCCCCTCAAAACCTATTATTTTCCCCAGTCTTTAACATCTCCTTAAATGGCATCATCATCCATTAGTTGTTCAGTCTAAAAATGTAGAAAACATCCTTGTCTCCTATCTTTCCTTCAATTCCCATATCTAATTCATCAGCAAGTCACACAACATATAGCATCAAAATACATTCAAATCCATCCATCTCTTTCTAAGCCATCCTAATTTCTCATTAGACAGCAGCAACACCCTAATAAATTGTCCTCTTCTACTCTTCCCCTCCTCTAATCCAGTTTCCTACTTGGTGGTTGGAATGATCTTTTTAGCATCTCTTACCTCCTCTCGCTAAACTTCCCACCTCCTTCACTGTATTAGACCCATGCTGGTCTCTCTTTCCGTTCCTATAACTAAGCCATTTCCTGCCTCAAAACATTTGCATTTGCTCTTTCCACTGTCTGTAAATGTTATTCCCCCTGATCTTTGAATTTTTCATTTCTTAGCTTAAATAGCCTCTTTGTAGTGGGACCTTCCTTTACCTCGCTATCTAAGTTTACTTCCTCCTTAACGCTCTTAATTCCTCAGTCACTGGAAAGGATATAAGATCCAGGAGCATATGAACCTTGACTATTTTGTGTACCACTAAATTGCCAGGACCTAGGACAGTGCTTAGGCATTCAAAATCTATTTGAATGAAGATCCCCATTTCCTTCATGGAATTCATTAAAGTTCCTTTCTTTCTTATTTTTCTTACTTGTTCAATGACTATCTTCTCCACTAGAATGTAATCTTCATAAAGGCATGGCAATTTCACCATATTTCCAGTACCTTGTACTTAGTTTTTTGTATTTTATTTTACTGAAGTACAGTTGATTTACAATGTTGTGGGTTGCCTTGTACTTAGTAGGCACTTAATATATATTTGTTAAATGAATATTTGAGACAATGCTTATTAGCAATTCCTTCCTGAAGTTAAGCAGAGACCATCACTAACAAAGCATTCATATTGACTCTCCCACATGAAAAGAGGAAATCATACTAATTATGATATAAAAGCTATACCTAGGTCCTGGCCAACATTTGCCATTTTGAAACAGGAATTGGAATTGTTAATCATTAAAACTAAATTAAAATATGGTTAGGTGTAAATTCTGTAAAAGGACATATAGGACCTTTATGACCAGATTTCTACATTCTGGGTCTCTAGACTACTATAGGCACCATATACATTTCAGTACCATCAATCTCTCATATTTCTTGGTCTTTCACACCTCAGTGCTTTTTGCATTTTGTTCCCCCCATTCCTGTAGTGTCACTCCCCTCCTTTCTTTACATAGTGAAGTCCTATTTACCTTAGGCATAAATGTTCAGTCTCTGGATGCACTCCCCAAATTTTGCTCTCCCCTTCTTGGTATTCACAATATTTTTACATATTCTTAACATAATATTTATAAAATTTTATTCATACACACACTTATGTGTGTGTATGTGAGTGTGTGTGTGTGTCTGTCTTTTATTTTCTAGTATCTTTCTCTCCTCCTAGACTCTCAGTTCTCAAGTTCTGGGACCCTGACTCACTAATTTTTTTTAACTTCATTAGCTGTTGCATCGCTGGCATGTAGTTGGTACCAAGAAATGTAGGCAAAAATAGAATTAATGTGGCTGTCATATTTCATCCCAAATAGGCCAGTGATATTTTTTGTAGTCAACCAATTGAAGAGGCAAAAATAAAATCAACTTACATTTTTATATCATTTCTAATTTTTCTTCTAAACACTTAAACATCAATTCTCTCATTTAATCCTCATGATAACTATAATAACAAATCATTCCCATATTACACCCAGGCAAAGACAGGTGAAGTCATTTGTCTGTGGTCAACAGCTAGTAATTAGCATTAAAGAAAAAAACTTTCATCTCCTGACTCCCAGCTGCACACTCTTTCAGCTGCCTCGGGCATTCATTTTCGACCTTGATTCATGATAGAGTCATTAGTACTTGTACTGATATTATAGTAATCCTAAAAAAGACAACTGGTTATTGAACATGAAAAATAATATTCAATTTGAATAGTCGTCAAAGAAAAAATGATACAGTTTTTCCTTTTTCAGTTAACATTAAAATAATACTGTTGTGGAGGGATGTGGTAAGATGACTTTTTTTTTTATTGGTAGCAATAAAAATTGATTTAAAACTATCCTTTGGAAAGTAATTTGGCTATATTTTGTAAGAAGCTTAAACCATTTAAACACCTCATAAATGCACTTCTTGGAATGTATATTACAATAATATGAGACATAGCTTTATGTACAATAATGTTTATTATAGATAATAGAGCATTGTTTATAATAGTAGTAAAAATGGAAACAACCTAAATATACAACAATGAGAAATGACTAAGTGATTTGAAGTATGAGGGAATATTATGATGGCAATAATTATACTTTCAAATCAGTTTCAGTAACAGGAGAATCCTTATCTTATAATGCTAATTTTAACCAGATATAAAATAATATGTTTTCATAATCTCATACTTGTAGAAGTACGCATAGAAATAAAACCAAAAATAGGCTAAAAGCAAAGGGTATTTTTCTTCTGTTGGTGGGACAAAGGCAATTTTTAATTTATTTATTTGTATAATAGAAAAAATAAAGTAAAAAGTAAATACTTTCCATCTTTTTCAATACATAACAAGCTCTGAAACACAACGGGCAGCATACCCACTACAATTGACAAGAAGGTTCAAAGATAAAGAAAATTTTAATCTCCCTTTTGTCTAAGAAATTTGATTACTCAATGAAACTGTGGTTGTTTCCATGGGAAAAGAAGGGTCAAATAATGGAGCTAGCAGGGGAAAGTATGGGTGTTAGTGGGACACAAGGAGACAAGAGGCCATGAGAAAACAGGAAAGTGACTCCCAAGCTATAGAGTAAGGCAAGCACCCAATAACATCAGATGACATTAAGAACAAAAGTTTTCAGTTGAGTTAACATAGTATCCTGTGTCTCTTTTCTTATTGCATTCCACCTGCTCCCATCTTTATTGGTCTTTCTATTAAACCTCTTAAATTTTCTATCTACTGACCAGGTAGTGTGATCTTTGTAACCTCCCAGTGCCCAGGATGGTTGGTACTTATCACACAGAAAGTTCTTGCGAGTTTATGGAATTGAGTTAGATAAGCATTCTAATAAGTTTTCTAATAAGTTTTCTAATCAGGGGAGATGATGAAAACAGATTTTTAGGAAGGTAGATGTGGTAGTGATATATGAAATAACTCAAGTACGGAGAGGCTGAATTTAGGAAGTGTAGATGAATCACAGGTATAGTAGCTTAGGATAAAAGGGTTCTTTTAGAGTGGGCTACAAGAATGAACTGACCAGCCAGAATGGATACTGACCAGCCAGAAGAGAAGCTGGCTGAGCAGGGGTTCTGGAGGGCCCATGAAGCAGAGTCTGGTGTAAACCCTCAGGCTGCTGGATGGTGCAACGTTGTTTGGGAGGTCCAGTAGTCAGGACACAGTGGTCAGGTGGTGATGAGTACCTAGGGGGCTCAGGACAGAGGTAGAGGGGAAAAAAACTCTACATTTCAGTCGGTACAGATGTACAAATACACAACACCTGATGTCTTCCTGGGTTAGAAAGAGTGATTGGGAAGAACGAGTTAGGACAACTTAGCAACTGGTTAGAAAACAACAATGTAAAAAAAATGTATTAGAGAAGCTTCTAGCATTTGTTGTGGAGAATATTGTTCCTCTTAACAAAAAGAGGAATGGAGTCAATTTTGATGGTAAAAAAATGGAATTGGTTTGAGATGATAGTAGGACATCTAAGTGGGACTAGTCAAAGTAAAGTTGAAGATTTATGATTTATGAGAGGGACTAGCATCTGAACATATAAAACAAAGAGTAACAAAGGTGTTAACTGGGGAAGCCCAAGGAGGGAAATCCACTGGAGTTTGCAAAAAAGGAGAAGAGGAGAGATCTTAGCAGACAACATCATGGATTGCTCAAATTAGGGGCATTTGAAGAGTCGTTCTCTTTTTTTTCTGTTTTTCTGAAGTTTCCATATTTTCTACAACAGTCATGTCAAATGGGGAAAACATTTACTTTTAAATCTGATTTTATTTTCACCAAATACATTATCTAGAGCAGTATAACTGAAAGTGTGATCTCAATCACAGGGCTAGCTAATTAAAATAATTATTTGTTGGTTCCAGGCCTAATGAATCAAGATCTCAGTGGATGGTGCCAGGAATCTACATTTTTATCAGGCTTCCCAGGGGACTCTCATGCACACTGAAGTCTGAGAAACCAGTGACCCAGAGCACAGAAGTACAGCACTCAGGAACATTTCCTTATCTCTTCTGGCATCGATTCTAATCAGTGTGTATTGCTTCCATCTGGAGCCTGGGGCCTAGCTCAGCTTCACTGAGCACAGAGCTTTCCTAAACTCCCAAATTCTTTTTAGAATTTCTACCATGTTCCTGCCTAAGACAGATTACTCAGTAAACCACTTGGTTAATGTGTTCCAGGTAGACTTAGATAAATCAACTGGCCCATTAAAATTTTTTGCCCTTTTTGAGGGATAGAGTTTTGAGGGTTTTTTCTTGACCCTTTATCCTTTTTCTTAAGTTTCATCTTGATACAAAGTTACCCCTTTATTCTTTGATTTTCTCCAGTGATATTAGTCATAAGAGGTGCAAAAATGAGCCCAGTATGAAACATCCATTGTCGCAAACAATGAAATGACCTCACAGTTGGAAGAGGTCTGCCTGCTTTTGAGAAAAATTGAACAGAGTTTAATGACTTTATTTACACAAACACACACACACACTGTGCACAGCCTTTGTCCAAGACCCATTATCCCTCATACTAACCTAGGGAAAAATATTAAAAAGATAATAAGGACATTTCTTTCTAAAAGTTGTGGTAAATCACTAAAAGATGTATAATTTCTGCTTGGATAAAAAGATTTAAATGCGGATTTTTTTGAGAAGCATTAAAATGTGTAAAACCATTCTTAGTGGGAAAGACATTTTTTGTTATCTAGGTTTCCCTTTTTTCTCCACTCAAATGTAGATATAGTCTTGAAGATTAAAACACTTTTTGAAATTATGTAATGGGAAACTAAAGGGCAGTATTGAAATCACACACTGAGCCATGCTAACAAATAGTACTAAGGGTTATTTTCTCACATCGATGCCCTCTAGCAAGATCAGAGACAAGGTTACATATTCCCAAATGGAACCAGTTAGCTGCGGTATCCAGTGTGCGGTACTAATGAGGGTAAGGTCAGGGTTCAGTTCCAAAACAAGCTGGTTAGCGTGACAAGAGCGATGGCCTCCCCAACCTGGCTATACAAAGCATTAGTCACCTAGGGATTTTTAAAAAATCTTTTTGCATTATAAATTTCTGGGCCTTATTCCAGGCCAACAGAATCAAAATTTCTGGGAGTGGGGTGAGAAACCTATGCTTTTAATGAAATCCCTAGGCAATTCTTATGCCAGTCAGAATTGGGGGATCAATAACCCTAGGGGAGCCAGCCCAAGCAAGAAGTAATCCAGGGTGACTGCTTGGTGGTCTGCAACTCAAAACTGCAAATTCTAAAACTGTATCAATTGAGGAAGAACCTTCAAAATCTCCAGCAAGTTTGTCCTTCTACACCCACAGATTGGGTTTCTCAGGAGAAGCGATGAATACATGAAGATTTCAAGTCTTAATGATAAAGAGCAGGCCTGGTATCTTAAAATAGCCCTTCTAAATGCGTCTTTTCACGTACACTTCACTGAGCTTTTAAATGCCAAGTGATAGAGCTCACCTTTCCTCACACAACCTGAGACACACAGGGGAAACCCCCTCCTGCTCTGGGAAATGGACATCGATCTCAATCCTCTGAGAGCACAGATCGTTTCTCCTGAACTTCCCCTGATACGCTTCTGGAGGAAAAAATAGAGAAAGGATATATTCTTTGGAGAATTTGGGAGGTTTGTTCACTGCTGGATTGTTTCCAAACACAAAAATCAGTCCCTGTCCAAGACCAGAAAAAAACAGGATGGTCCGGGAGGCAATCGTAAGACCAAACCACAAGATAAATCGAAGTCTCTATTGAGAATTTGTGTTGGAACAGAGGGGAGGGGCTCTGAGGCAGTGTGTCCTGAATAGGGCAACAGCAGGTGGCCCAAATGGAAAGCCAAAAAAGCTGATAAATGGAGTAGAAAACAAAATACCAACAAAGTACATAAATTTTTCACTTTCTGATCATCTGTGCTGAGGTAGAGTATATATAATCTGACTGTGTTTGTTATATTGTTCAAGTCAGATAGATAACAAATAGCTCCCAGAGTTACACAAATGCATTAGGATGGGGAAACGCAATTTATCTTAAGGCACAAAATAAAATTCATCTCCTTTCTTTTTTATAGTCTTAAGGCAACTTTTTTTTTAGTTTAGGTTTGGAAATCTCAATTTTAAAAGGTTCCTCCTACCTTTGAAGCTGGTATTAACTCCCTTCTGTCAGAAATTGGACATGTTAACTCCTCACCAGCAGAATCTTCAGACCTAACCCAACTGACTTAGCAAATCCTTCCTTAAATGCAAGTAACACACCCATTTCCATTGTCATCTAGCTAAATCCAAAGCCAAGGAGATCTGCCTTTGCAAATTTTGGCAACTATAATTGACATTTATCCACCATTCCTTCTGTGACATATTTGGATACTTTTTTTTTGAAGATAAAGTTTCTCTCAATGCCTCCTGTTCTAAATATGTTCAAAAGCTGGAATGGGCCTTGGGGAGAAAGCTGGCCCACAACATTACACACTTTGTAAGATGCCGGGCACCTACACTTCTTAAGAGTCAATACTTTTTTTTTTTTTAATTTTTATTTATTTATTTATTTATTTTTGGCTGTGTTGGGTCTTCGTTTCTGCGGGAGGGCTTTCTCCAGTTGTGGCGAGCGGGGGCCACTCTTCATCGCGGTGCGCGGGCCTCTCACTATCGCGGCCTCTCTTGTTGCGGGGCATGGGCTCCAGATGCGCAGGCTCAGTAGTTGTGGCTCACGGGCCCAGTTGCTCCGTGGCATGTGGGATCTTCCCAGACCAGGGCTCGAACCCGTGTCCCCTGCATTGGCAGGCGGACTCTCAACCACTGCGCCACCAGGGAAGCCCAAGAGTCAATACTTTTAATACAGTGTTTTTTCCCTAGAGAATCTTAACATTAAAGGAGTTTCCATTCTGTTATTAGAACAAAATGATGCAAAAAGCCATCTTTTCCTGAATTCAGCTGGGTCCTTGACTTGTCAGGCTACAAAGAGAGAAGTCTGGTTGCTGTCATTTTGAGACAGTCAGCCAAATGCTTTTACAAAAAAAAGAAAAAAAAAAAAGGAAACTGTGGGTAGATGAAAGTTCTGCCTATAAAGTAGATGTTACTACAGTGCATTGTGGTTCTATTACCCTGTACCCAAAGCATAAAGAATTCAGGTGTGAAGTGGTGTGGCAAGAGTTGCAAATTAAATAAGCTGTGCTTTGGGGTTTTTCCTTTAGTGGGCTGCAGGAACATGCCCATGACTCCAGGGAACATGGTGACTAAGTCGAAAACAAAGCATTCATGCCTCATGTTAAATGTAGCAGAGGAGAAGTTATTAAATACTTCTTGGCAATTAATTACGTGAGATACACCCTTTTTTCACAGCTTTGGTTTCAGGTATGTGGGATAGTTGAAAATGTTTAATTGCACCTAATTTGTTTCTGCAGTTTAATCATATTGCCTAAGCATTGTGCTGATGTCTGTAATCTGTGTAAGAATTTGTAAGGGGCTTCATTCTGACACCTGCAGAGGAAGGGAATTTTTTTCTTTTTACTTTTGTGAAATAATCATACCTAAGCTTTGATCTACTTTATTGGAAATTATGAAAACATGCCAAGTATGTTATAGGTTAGGTACAGTTTAGAAAGAAAGTCCTTCTTACCATTCCTGTAGGCTTTACTTAATTAGATGCAGTCATTTTCATCATACCCACCAACCTATTGGCCCAAATCCTGAGAGAAGTTCCTTCCCAGATAGAAGCTAAAATAGAGACAGAGGGTAAGCATTCCTCTGTACCTGGCCCATTTCAGTGTTTTCTGCTGGCCACTCTGTTACCATCAGTCACCTGAGATCTGATCATTCCTCCAATCTTGCTGACTTCCTATTTTCTAGACTTCTTATTTAACCACTACATTCAAGCATTTTGATCTCCTGGCTTCAAGACAATCTTCTTTTCAGACCCTCTCTACTTTTCTTCATAGTACTTAGTAATACTTAAAATCACATTATTTATTTATTTAATGTCAGCTATTTGTCCATTTTCTCTCACTAGAAACTCCATGAAAGAATGGAGCTTGTTGGTCTTGTTGACTATTAAATCCTCAGTGTCTATTCTGGGCTCTAGAACAAAGTTTCTCTTCATTAAATGGTTGATGAGGGGATGGGTGGATGGCTGAAACCCTGACATTTACTAAGCTCTGTTCTGGACTGGTTTATGTCCCTGATTAACTCCAATAGAGTAGGCTCCATGGAATTCAGACCTCATGGTATATTTTAGGCAGTTACCAAAATCTTCGTACATACAGTACAAGCAAAAAAAAAAAAAAAGAGTTAAAGAATTTAAAATCTGCTAAGAAGGCTCAAAACAAAAATGAGAATAACGTCTGAGTGATAGTTGACCAGAAAGGGGAAACCATATGACAACTGATGAGACTGACTTAGGACCAAAAGTTTTGGGAAAGCAGACTCACCATTAGAGCTACTCCTGGTGCCTTTGCTCTAGAGGTGATGGATAGAATGGATAGAAAATAAGAATCATTGTTTTCCAGATCAAACTGAATCAATATCTTCCCCTCAAGGTACATCCAAATGTAAGGACCAAGGATAAATAAGAGCAAAGTAGCAATGGTAACCATTTTAAGTCAAAAGTTTTAACTGGATATAAGCAAATGTAGAGAGATGATGAAGGGCCCTTGTAGCCAGGATAGGATTTCACTTACTCTTCATAAGAAAACTATCAAGGAGACAATGACCAATTTTATAGGAAACTGAAGCTCAGATTGACTTATTAAACGTCTTTCAGGTCATATAATGATGAATATGTGATTCAAACCCATATACATGCTCTTTCTACTATACCAGGAAAGGCAAATGGGTATCATTTTACCTTCCATTCTGATTGATTGGTAGCAACAGTCTCAAGACCAGTGTTGGAAAGCACTCTAATAAGACTCCAGCAGGATCCATGGGGATGAGTGGGGAGGTCAGCCATGTCTGCTAGGAGCATTGCAAGGAGGAGTGGCTGCACCCGTGTGGTTTGCCATCTCTACACATGTTAATTTTTATCACGTTTGGTAATTTGGGGAGAAGGATACTCCATGAAAGATTACTAACAGTCTTAGTACAGGTAGTAAACCTGACGAGGCTTTTCTTCTATTTAAACAGACAAATCATGCTTTTTTTTAATCCAAGTATAGTTGATTTACAATGTTGTGTTAATTACTGCTGTACAGCAAAGTGATTCTGTTATACATACTTATATACATTTTAAAATATTCTTTTCCATTATGGTTTATCATAGGATATTGAATATAGTTCTCTGTGCTATACAGTAGGACCTTGTTGTTTATCCATTCTATATATAGAAGCTTACATCTGCTAACACCAACCTCACACTCCATCCACACTTTTTGAGGGGACCTCTACCTGGGTATAAAATGAAGTATTTATTTTAGATTTTCTTCATTTTTATTAATTACAAAGGAGTACATACTTGTAACAAGCAAAAAGGTACGAAGACCCAGAAAGAGTTTAAATAATCTCCCTCCACTCCACCAATCTCTCCCACTCCCACCTAGACAAACTGGTATATTTCCTTCCACATCATCCTCTACGTTCCTCCATGTTTTCCATGTGCTGCATACACACACCAAACTGGAGTTTATCATTTGTTTTTGTAAGTACATCACTCTATCTATCTATTATTTATCTATTTTCCTCAGTATTTCTCATTTAATATTATCTACTATGCAACATACCATAATTTATTCTACCATTCCCCTGTTGATGGACATTCAAGTTGTTTCCAATGTTTTACCATGTCATATAAAGCTATAGTAAATATCCTTGTACACACATCTTTATGCACAGGTGCTGTCATTTTTATAAGATAGATTATCAAATGTGGAATTACTGGCTCAAAAGGTGTATACATTTTTAATTTAATACACATGTCCGTATTATTTTGCAAAAGTCAGTAGCAATTTATCCTCCCATCGGCGATGTATGAAAGTGACATTTCCCTGTATCCTCATCAGCACTTAGATGTTACATCTTTTTTTTTAATTTTTGCAATTTGAAGAGCAAAAAGTGATATTTGATTGTTGCTTTACTTTGCCTTTGCCTGACCACTCATAAAATTGAGCAGCTTTTATCGATTAGTTGGGTTTGTTCTATAAGTTAATGTTTCGTCAGCGTTTAAAATACATGTTGTGTAATTTACCATTTTTCTTACCAATTTATAGGTATTCTTTATATACTCAAGAAAAGTCACCCTTTATCTGTCAGATGTGCCACAAAAACATTTTATCTGTCAATCATTTAGTTTTTTAAATTTTGTGTGCAATCTTTTTGTTGTAAAAATATATTTTACTTAAAGTAGTTAAGACTCTCCCTTTTTATGACTCTGCTCTTCAAGCCTTGGTCAGTAAACTTTCTTCTTTCCCAAAACTATTTTCCCGGGCTTCCCTGGTGGCGCGGTGGTTGCGCGTCCGCCTGCCGATGCAGGGGAACCGGGTTCGCGCCCCGGTCTGGGAGGATCCCGCGTGCCGCGGAGCGGCTGGGCCCGTGAGCCGTGGCCGCTGGGCCTGCGCGTCCGGAGCCTGTGCTCCGCGACGGGAGAGGCCACGGCAGGGGGAGGCCCGCATACCACAAAAAAAAAAAAGGTGACCAGGGCTCACACCTCTGCCTGTGAAACAAAACAGACTCGGAGCCAGAACCTCAGACTGAGAGAGGGTGGTGCTGGGTGCTGGGCGGGAAGGACACAAGGAGCTCACACCTGTCAGAGAGAGGATTTCACGGAGGAGGGACCTTCGGGGCCTCTAGGACGGAAGGGAATTCTCCAGATGGAGGTGGTGGAAGGACTGCGGATGCAGCAAAGCGCCTGTCCTTTGTGTCTCTCTGCCCAGGTTCATGCTCCATCTCTGTCTGGAATGTTGCAGGGTCCTCCCTCATCCTCCAAGGCTCAGTCCAGGCAGAGCGCCCTCTGACCCCCCATGCCAGGCAGCCTTGGAGTCACCCCAGAAGCCGCTCCACCGTAACACTCACCACCCTGCATTGCTCTGGTCTCCTCTGCCTTCCCACAGATGAGCGTTCTTCATGCTAGATGCCAGGGACAGACCTCAAAGCCTGGTGAGGACCCCACCCAGGCGGGAGATGGGGGCCAAAAGGCTCGGAGATGGGAAAGTGAGGCGGGTTATTAGGTGATGGGGCCAGGTCATGGTGGACAGGATGAAGCGTGGTTGTGTGTATGTCAGCAGTTCATTCGTAGTGGGAGACGTGGCAGGAAGTGTTTTAGGGCCAGACTGGGGAGGCCTTGAAATTCAAGCTCGGGAGGTTGGGCTTTTCTCCCAGAAGCATCTGAATCAACTTAGCTTCCTTTATAAATACCCATCTACCATGCCTCCTCCGACTGCCCAGCCAAGACCAAGGTTACTGGCTCCACTGTCTCAGGGCTTTCTTCTAGCTCTTCCTCCCTCCCTCCTTCCTTTCCTTCTTGCCATCCTTCCTCCATTTCTTCCTCACTTCCTTCCACTAATATTTACTGAAGTTGCTAGGTAAGGACTATCAGTTTGCAGATTAACCAGGTGAAAACCTTGTCCTCGAGAAGCTCACGATCTAATGGAGAAAATGACGTAAAAACAAATAATAGGGGCTTCCCTGGTGGCGCGGTGGTTGCGCGTCCGCCTGCCGATGCAGGGGAACCGGGTTCGCGCCCCGGTCTGGGAGGATCCCGCGTGCCGCGGAGCGGCTGGGCCCGTGAGCCGTGGCCGCTGGGCCTGCGCGTCCGGAGCCTGTGCTCCGCGACGGGAGAGGCCACGGCAGGGGGAGGCCCGCATACCACAAAAAAAAAAAACAACAAAACAAAAAAAAACTATTTTCCCACAAATATTTTCCTAAAATTTCTTTTAATATATCTGAAGTTTTATTTCTTACATTTAAATGCCAATTTTTCTCTAATTTTTTTAGTTAATTTTTCTTTTAGTTGGGTTGCCAAAGGGACCACTATTTGTTAAGTAATCTAGAAGGAGACTACACATAAACAGATCATTAGAAAAGAATGTAGTCGGCAGTGGTGGGCATAAGGGATGCTCTCTATGCTCATAGAGAGAAGACATATTGAACTTAGCCAGTGTATGAGAGTGTGCCCAAGGTGAACCTTAAAGAATACTGCAAACATATGCAAGTCATATCAGTATTCTCTCTCTTTTTTTCTTGATTCAGTCCATCATCGATATTTCTGATGCTACTCTCTTGCTCAGTCCTTATCACCAATAGTCCTACTTATAGTGGACGAATCTCAGTCTCAATGCCTAAAATTTTAGGCAAGTAACATACAGGAGTGAATCCAGCCAACAAGAGCATGCCCTGTCTAAATTAGTCAGCTTCCTAGCAACACTTTCTGATTCTTGCCATGTGGGAACACATCCAGATTATGTAATTTTTAAAGAGAATTATAAAATATTGATTTTTATGTAAACTAATTTTTAAACATTAGCAACTAATTTTGTTTAACAACACACACACACACATACACACACACACACACACGTAAGGCAAACAAAAACCACCTCTAGGCTTTATTCTTTCTATGAGATACCACTTTACAATCTCAAGGCTACTCCAGGCTTTGCTGACTTTGATGTGTTCTGCATACTCTGCCATATTTGTCATCTCACACTCTTAATCAAAAACTGTCTGTTGTATTACCCTGTTTAATGAATTAAATCTCAAGCTCCTAGCCTGACTTTCAATATTGTCAGTGCTTGGCCTCCACCTACCTTGCCAGCCTTATCTCCCACACAGCCTGTAAAGATCAGTCCCTTCAGGCATATAATAGAATGTCTTATTCATGACATGCCCAATAAACATTTTTACACTGGCTGGATAAATGGCTTTTTGAGGAATAATGTGTTGACAAGTTTAGGTATGAGAGTTAGAATAAAGATTGGCAGGATAGATAGGACTTAAATGGGGCAAAGCCTGGAATAAAGATGAAAGAGCTTGAACATTATGCTATAGCCAGGATGTGTAGTAGAAAGCATTCAACACTAACAGATCAGGAAACCTGGGTTTAAATCCAGCTCTTCCATTTTTAAATTATGTGGTTCTGGATAAGTGACTTCCTATTAATCAGTTTAAATGTCTTTTTTTATAAAGTGAGGAGATTGGAGGTTTTAGTTTTTGTTTTCATTAGGTAAAGACCAATTTGAGGGAGGGAAATCTTCTCAAAGTAGTCTCTTAGAAAGATTGATTTAATGATGAAAGGGGGTATGAAGCAAAAAGAATCTTGAGATAGCAGTCATTTTGGAGATCATTGCATCGGTCAAACTGTGAAGCGATAAAGTTGAGGGCCACAAAGTGGCATTAAGAATAAACAGAAGGGGCTTCCCTGGTGGTGCAGTGGTTGAGAGTCCGCCTGCCAATGCAGGGGACACGGGTTCGTGCCCCGGTCCGGGAAGATCCCACATGCCGCGGAGCGGCTGGGCCCGTGAGCCATGGCCGCTGAGCCTGCGCATCCGGAGCCTGTGCTCCGCAACGGGAGAGGCCACAACAGTGAGAGGCCTGCGTACCGTAAAAAAAAAAAAAAAAAAAAAAAAAAAAAAAAAAAAAGAATAAATAGAAGAAAGAGGATGCAAGCAACTCTATTATTAAAGAATTTACAGGACTTGGTTTCCAATTGGAGAGAGGAGAGAAAAAACTCAAAAAACATTATGGTCCTGAGTTTAGGATACAGGAAATACTTTGAAAACAAGGACTAGTAGGTGGTTAATAAATATTGTGTTAGGACATGTATTAATAACCTTACATAGTTACATGGAAGAAGCAGTAAATATAAAGTAAGCAGAAAACATTTAAACTTCTCCCATCATTCCAGTCTACTCAGGGAGAGCATCTCTAAGCAAATGACTTTGATAGTCAAAGGCTTCATTGTGACTTCTCTTCACTTCTATTAAATGAATGTCCTCCACATCTTAGACTGGAGATCTGAAAACCACGGAACTCTCATAAACACATCACTCGTATAAACATGTCACCTCTGTAAACATGTCCCAATACATTTGGGATTTTTCAGATCAAAAATGCATCAAGAAAAAGAGCTAGAAATGCAGCATTTATCTCTTTTCCTGATAGCTTCCCTCCTCGGCATTGCTACTAACGTCCCCTGAAAACACCTGCCTTCCATTCAGTTGGAGTTGAGTAGTAAAGGTATTGAATTAAAAGGGGAATGCAAATTATGTGGGAAGACATGGAAATATAATGTTATTTTGTAGCTTATAAATTCCTTGTGAAGAGCATCTAGGACTACATTGTCACTAGTCATATATGGCTGTTGAGCTATTGAAAAAATGTGCTCTTAAAATCAATTTCACCTATTTATTTTTCTTTTATCTGTTTCTTTTTACTTTTCTTAATATGGCTATGAGTAAATGTAAAATAGCACATGTGGTTTACATTTGTGGCCCACATTTAGTGGATGGTGCTGCTCTAGAGTAAGGTTTGATCAACACTGAGGGCTAATCATCATGGCATGGGAGAAGCCATGTGCCAGAATTATCATATTCTGTCAGCTAAATAACTCCTGCCTTCTATTTTCTTATTTAATTAACTCCCACACCATAGAGTCTAAGAACACAAGAAAATGGGTATTGATACCACATATATTGTTATCATAGAGAAAGAAAGAATCATCTCCAGTCTGGAGAAAATTAAGTTCTATTTCTGGCCATGCTGAATTTGAAGTAGTACATCCAGAGAGAATGTAAAAAAGGATGGGAAACATGGAATTGAAGCTAGGGAGTGAAGGTAGGCCCTGAGATGGTCATGTTAGGTGAACTGAAGCAAAAAAGGTGTTTAAATGTCACATCTCCTAATACTCCATGTTTGGTCATCAATAAATTCATTTTCAATTGCTGAGACTCATTTCTCAGTGGTAAAGTAGGGATGATCATTTGTATTCCTCAGCAAATATTACTGGACCCCATCTTCAGATGCTGAAGATGCAATGATGAACAAGGCCCATCCTTGACTTCCAGAAGCTTTGATCTAGTCAGGGAAGCATTAGGGAAATGGGCAGTAACGAGCTGGTATCAGAGTTGTCACAGTTGGATAACTACTGAGGAGCAGCAAATTCAGTCTTAAAGGGGGTCAAATTCCTTCACTCGGGTCATCCATATTTAGATTTCAACACAGCTATCCCTCTTCTGGAAACCTTCACAGTTGCCACTCCACACCCCAGCTATTTACCTCTTACCCCCACCCCCGTACATACCTCTACTAGCTCTGCCATCTGTAGAGTCATTACTTTTTTTCTCTCTCTGTCTCCATTACACTATGAAATCCTTGAAGGCAAGATTTTTGTTTTCCATCTGTAGACGCTTAGAAAACTTCAAGTACCAAATGAATATTTTCTCCTTCTCTTTCTTTCCTGTTTCTTCAAGCAGAGGTAAGAGCTAACGTTCTAAAAGCAAAAAGAGCTGAAAGACAGAATAAAGAATCCAAAATGTAGAGGGCTCAGGACTGTTCTTTGGGAAAATCTCCATTTTAGAAAAAGAGAGTTCTGTGTCATGGAAGAGAATTTCTCAAAAAGAGTGTGGCAAAGAATATTATCAAATGCTGCAATAATGAGAATGCAGAAAAACTGCTGATATGGCTGTTGTATTACATTTTTATCTGAATTCATGTCAAAATACTATAGAATAGGGCTTCCCTGGTGGTGCAGTGGTTGAGAGTCCGCCTGCCTTTGCAGGGGACGTGGGTTCGTGCCCTGGTCCGCGAAGATCCCACATGCCGCGGAGCGGCTAGGCCCGCGAGCCATGGCCGCTGAGCCTGCGCGTCCGGAGCCTGTGCTCCGCAACGGGAGAGGCCACAGCAGTAAGAGGCCTGCGTACCGAAAAAAAAAAAAAAAGAAAAAGAAAATCACAGCGGGAGAGGCCACAGCAGTGAGAGGCCTGCGTACCGAAAAAAAAAAAAAATACTAGAGAATAATTGTCCCACTGACTTCTTCAGCTTTTTATCAATGATACATCTTTGTTTTTCTATCTGTGAGAATTACAAAGACCTTAGGCAAGGTTGAGATTCTTCTGCCAATGACAACAAAACTCTTTTGAAGTCTGGCAGATGCCTTCAGTGAACATACAGTGAGTGGTGAACTCCCAGCAGCAAGGGAAGTCGGGTGATTCTCTTGTTAGCATGAGCCACGCATGGCCTGACTCTAAGCATTGTTAAGAAAACAGCTTCAGTTTCTTCTTGCGATTATTTCTAGCAGGTTGTTGAAGCAAAGGTTCAAAAACATGAGAACCTCGATGAATCATACATCCTCTCTTCCTCCTCATAGACTCCATTATGACTCAAGGATCTTCACCCCTCAAAGTACTGTGCTGGAAAGAGGCCTGAACTCACAAAGGCCTGATTCTGAGTCCTGACTTTGCTACTGTCTAACCAAGAGCAAGTCATTTCTGAGGGTCTCAGTTTCCTCATCTGTAGAAGATACCTTCCTGCTAGCTTATAAGCTTCTTCAGAGTAAGCACCAAGTTTCACTTCTTTGTATCCTCATCCCTTAGCATAGTATTTTATATAAAGTAGACACTGCATAAGAGGAATTTTAAAATGACTTTAGACTCCTAGTTTTAGTGTTCAATATCTGAAGTTCTGATATTTACCTAAAAATTTAAAATGCTTCTTGACCACAAAATAATAGCCAGGTATATTTTTTAATGCTGTATCATCAGCAAACTATGACCCAGGGGCCAAATCCAGCCCTCTTCCTGTTTTTATATAGTTTTACTAGCACACGGTCACACCCATTCTTTTACATATATTCTATAACCACTTTCAAGCTATAAAAGCAGTATTGAATAGTTGTGATAGAGACTGTCTATCCTGCAAAACCTTAAATATTTACTATCTGTTCCTTTATGGAAAGGGTTTGCTGACCCCTGATTTAGACTGTAGTTGACTGTGAATACCAAGAAAGCATGTTGAATAAGATCCAGGTGGGACTTTGAAGATAGTGCTGAACCCATGGGCATTCTTCCTTTCAGAGAATACAGAGCCTTCCTTTCAGTAGAATGAGCTGAGTGGTCAGTAAACATAACTTTACTTGAGGATGGCATTTATTTAGAGGGTCTGCGTGCTCAAGGAAGCTGCCAGAATGCAACACTGAGAAGTAAAAATCAACCTTCAGTTTTGAAAGCACCGGCAATTCAATAATGTCTGAAAAGTAGGCCAAACCACACACGTGGCAAAAGCTATTTTTGCCTGGCTAATTCTTCTTTACATTCGAGAGCAAACTCTAGCCTCAGCAACTCTAGGAAGTACCACTAGAAGCATACCTGACATGTTTAAATGGTATATTTCATGACTGGCTCTCCTTATGACTAGGGGATTCTCCAGGGATCATCTTTCTATTCCCAGTATGCAACACATTTCTTGGTACGGCACGTAATATAGGCTCAATAAATGCTTTAGAACCAAATTGAACTGAGTGTATGGGTTCAGGTTGGACAAAAGACATCTACCTTGGCCTGAGTTGTTGAATTAATACCAAATATCTTTCTTTCCAAACTTAGGGAATAAATACTAATTTTCCTAGATTTTTTTCACTGCCTCCCCCACTAGCAAATCTGATTTCGAAAAGTAATAAAACCGTACAAAGTTCAGATGTTTGCTAAGCACCTACTCTGTGCAAGGCAAACAGAAGCAGCCATAATTCCTTTTGGCCTCATAATTCTTTTTTCTCCCAGGTTCCCTTGAGGCCAGTTAAGACCTCCCTTTATGCTGAGGTCATGCAAGCCTGCCATTATTGGCATGGCCAGATGAATGTATAGGCTGACCAGTAATAAGAGAGAGAAGGCAACCGGGGTCCACATCATGCAGGCTTCACCAGAGGGATCAAAGTAAAACAGCAGTTGCCTTAAGTTTGCTGGGTGAAACATGCACCGATTAATGATGGGCTAACTGGTTCAGACAAAAGCTTCTAATTAATGAATCATTAAAGCACACACTTTGGAACATGGAAAAATCATGCAGCATGCCCAGAAGCAGTCTTCCAATTCTGCGGCTATGCTTAAATGCAGTGCTAATTTCTGAGGGCCTGCCATTTGTCATAGCACTGCGATGAATCACGAACGTGATTACTGCATCGCCCAATACACAAGCTCTCTCCTGGGGAAGGGAACCATCCTGAGAGCAACTCCTAATAAGCAGAAATGAAGTGTTACTCTCCCTTGCCACCAGGAGAGGAAAAAAAAAAATGCATGCCTGGAGAAGGGGCGGAGAGGATGGATAATTTGGCTGTCCATAAATTGTGAGAAGGGAAAGAGATAGGCATCTATTTTGAGCCTCTGTGGCCTGGGGAACCACACTCCCTGTGCTCAAACCCAGGAGCCCTCTTACACAATAAATAATTCAAGAAACCCCAAGCAAGTGCCTGGCGAGGACGCCTGCTTCCTGAAAGCTCCTCCTCGGCTCATCTTGGAAAAGCGGTGGATCACCCTGTAGCTCAGAATGCCTGCTTTCCACCTCAGGATTCTGACCAAGGCCCCCAGCCAGGGGCCATAAGGAGGAAACCAACACAATCCTGTCATTGTGTTATTTATAGCTTATTGTTTAAAAAAATTGGAAATGACTATGTCAAACTGAAGATCTCATACATGAATCTGGCAGGCACTTTTACTGGAGCAGATTTTAAAAACAAATTCAATATTTTGTACACTGTTTGAGGGAAATAACAAACCACAAACCCCTCCTTCTGATATT
The DNA here is from genome assembly GCF_002837175.3 of Physeter macrocephalus. Taxonomy (NCBI): domain Eukaryota; kingdom Metazoa; phylum Chordata; class Mammalia; order Artiodactyla; family Physeteridae; genus Physeter; species Physeter macrocephalus. Next base: position 23,149,818 of record NC_041219.1, read on the forward strand.
ATGTCTTCCCCTGTGTTCGTCCAGCATCTTCTCCTAACATGCACCCAGCGTAATTTTTGATGAAAGGCCAGTTGGCTTTCAGTTTCCAAATAACCCCCAGTTTTTCTGTGCAAAATCCAAGGAAGCAAAAGCACAAATGTCTCCTGTTTTTTTTAATCTCTGATTTTATTCTGAGCTCTGTAACACTAAGATGTTTATGGAAAAGATTAATGAGACATGGTCAATATATAGTGTACAAAATACAACAATGTGTAAGCTATAAAATGTCATCAAATGCTACTTTATGATTCTAGAGCAAGGCACCATGCTCCAAGTCAACCAAGGCTACATTTTTGAGTGGGTGTGGTGTTTCGTGTTTGTTTCTCAGACCTCAGCCCAGGGCCCCTCAAAAGTCTTATCCTTTAAGATGTCTTTAGTCAGTAAAAGACATTAGTAAAGGTGATGAGAAGGGTGGAGTGGGAAAACTCAGTACTGACACGTGTATTTTAGCGTGAAGGGTGATTTCTGCAAACTTTTAAAATTATCCAAGGTCACTGGCACACAGTTGAATACCAAGGTGCTCTTACTTTATTTACTGTAGAATGGAAATGAGATCAAATTCCTTTGGGCCTTGCAAATGATTGTCCCCCCCGAAATGTCTCTATAAATCTGCCAAGTAGACAGCAGCTGTTCTTACCCCTTGCCCTGACTCTTCCACACACCACCTTAAAAAGAACCAGCAGGAAATATCCTCTTATACTTTTTATTTACTGGTTCTGCCAAATGCTTATTTGCCTCTAGGGGGCATTTCTAAAGACTGGAAAGGAAAGTATTTCAGCTCTTATGGTTGTCAAACCAGATGGCTCAGGAATAGGAACAGAAAAGAAATAGTAACAGAAAGAAAGAGGAAAAAAAAAAATCACTTTGATCAAGTCAGCTTTTATTGCCATGAGCAGAAACAAAGACCAACTGGTTTCTGAATTGAACTGGGGAAAAAGATTGAGTTCTTAAAAAAATTTTTTTTTAAATTTTTATCTAGCTAACTTTCCTGGATGGACGGTCTCTGACCTTTGACCTAGAACAAATGCCATAAAAGTGTCATTAGAATGACACTGTCATAATCAAGGGTTAGTATTAGTATTAGAAAGGTCACATTAATTCACTAAAGAGTGGAAAAGACAAGCTTAATTGAGATAGGCACCACCCTTTTTTTTTTTTTTTTTTTTTTTTTGCGGTACGCGGGCCTCTCACTGTTGTGGCCTCTCCCGTTGCGGGGCACAGCCCGTGTCCCCTGCATTGGCAGGCGGACTCTCAACCACTGCGCCACCAGGGAAGCCTGGCACCACCCATTTTTTAAGGTCAAAATTTATTTGGAAAAGAAGAAAAGTATTGCAGTACTCAGAAATTATTGCATAGCAAAAGATATTCTTTTGAATGAGCTCTTCAAAACCCTAGTATCAATAGTATGACTTACTGTTACACCAACTTTCTCATCTTCTAGGTTCCGTTGCCCAATGTATCTATTAGCCCCATTGCATCCTCAGTCACTTTTAATACCTTACTTTGTTCTCCTTTAATATAGTTTATATTTCCATAGTGTCTTTCATCTCCCAGTATAATGCAACCATCAATTAACTAAGCTACCCAACATCCCCGTGTGGGTAGAAGAGTCCTATTATCCTCATTTTGAAGCTGGGAAAAACAGGTTCAGTGAGGTGAGAGGTGACTTGCCCAACCAGCCAGTAGGAGAGGCAGAAATGGCCTCAGTTCCTGGAGCCTGGTTATCTGCTTTAACTAGCAGACACGATAACTTATGCCCTCTAATTTCCTCATAGCCACTCATATGTGGAGTGAGGACATCAATACCAAGGTCCATTAGAGAAACCAGTCAAATTTTTACAAACATCCACCTTGCTTCCCAAACAGAAAAACCATATTGATTTCCATTGAAAAACTTCAAGAGCCCCTCCCAAATATATGTCTTAACTCCTGTGTCTCAATGGGCAGCTTGGCACATAAAAGTGGTTTGGTTCGGACAAAACTGACTTTACTCAAACCTGTTAACAGGTCGAAAAGAAATGAATTTTTAAAAATTTTTACTTTATATTATAGTTGATGAACAATGTTGTGTTAGTTTCAAGTGTACAGCAAAATGATTCAGTTATTGGGAGTTTGGGATTGACATGCACATACTGCTGTATTTAAAATAGATAACCGGGCTTCCCTGGTGGCGCAGTGGTTGCGCGTCCGCCTGCCGATGCAGGGGAACCGGGTTCGCGCCCCGGTCTGGGAGGATCCCACATAACGCGGAGCGGCTGGTGAGCCGTGGCTGGTGAGCCTGCGCGTCGGGAGCCTGTGCTCCGCAACGGGAGAGGCCGCGACAGAGGGAGGCCCGCATACCACACACACACACACAAAAAATAGATAACCAACAAGGACCTACTGTATAGAAAAGAAATGAATTTTTACAAAGAAAGATCCAATGAAATGGAAAGTAATCTTTGCTAATAATAATAAAAACTGCCATTCAGTGAGCTCCTGAGCTTCTACTGTGAGCCGATGCCCATGTGCATTTTCTCATTTATTGCTGACACAGCTCAATGGGGGAGGACTGTTCTTATTCCCACTTGAGAGATGAGAAAATTAAAGCACACAGAGAGGTGAAAGTAAATCATCCGAGGTCAGATAGCAAGTACGCGAGGGAGTCCAGCCTCAAACTCAGGCATTCTGTCTCCAGAGTCCGTGCTTTTAACTGTTTTTGCTGTAATTATTCCATTGCCTGGGTGTGATGCCACGTACTTTTTCCTCCACATTAGAAATTGCATGCTCTCTCTGACCATACAGTAAACGTTAGTGAGCATTGTGCTTGCATTTTATATCACCCAGGAGCTTTCAGGAACCTAAGAGTAAGGTGTATCCTTTCTTCTCAATAAAGTTTATGCCCATTTGCAGACAAGAAACTAATTGATTTTTTTAAATTTCTACTCCCATATTGTAATGCTGAGGGTAGTGACTAGGTCTTCTTCCTTTTTTTTTTCCCTCAAGCTCCCAAGAAAGCCTCACACAGTATTAGCCTCACAGTAGGCACTTTTTTCAATTTGATTGGGTTTGATGGTTTCTTTCTCATTTTCTCTTAATGCCCCTTGAAATTCTGAGGATTAAAAAAAAAAAATTCTCCTTTGTGGTGACATTGGCAAATAAGAGGATCCCTGTCTAATCTCTCCGAGTTAGAATTTTTGTGCCCCCCGGGACCACTCAGGCATCTGCCTGAACAGCTATGGTGGGTACAGAAGCCAGTAACGCAGGCAAGGTCATCCAAGCTAAGGATGAGTAACTGAGACCACTAGGATTCATGTACTCTGATTCATAGCTACCTCATTCTTTTCTACTTCTTTATTCTAATAGCCAAAATAATCACCACTTCTATTGAGTGTTTATATTGTGTTTGGCACTATGCTCAGTGCTTTACATGCATTATCTCATTTACTCCTCCTCCAAAGCCTATAACATGGGGCTATTATGCTCATTTAAGTATGAGAAAACTGAGCCACAGAGGCAATATATCACTTTCCAAAGATGGCAACTCTTAAGTGTTGGTACAGGCATTTGACCCAGGCAATCAGACTCCAGAGCCCAAAAGTAGAATCTGTACATTATTGCCTCTCTATCTTTGGATTCCTGGAAAATACCCTACTATTTAAGACATTCATATACCAAGATAATTTTTATCATATCTTAGAATAATTGAAGATATTATAGGCATTTTACAACTAGTAGCTAAAGCAGGCACTAAAAAATGGCTTTTAAAAAAGAACCAGGTTTTCTTTTGCAACAAAGTGTCGTTGGGCTGCTTTGTGTTTGCAGCTGTAGAATGAAAGTGGCCATACGGAAATCCCCGTAGTGCCTGGGAGGAAGGGGAGAGGAATTAGGTCATCCTAGCTGGCATCTCAAGAAGGATCACAGGCACGACAAAGCTGATCTCTTATATTTTCAAAATTCTTTCTCATCTCTTTGTAGGTAGAACTCACTCCCTAAAAGACAAGAAAGAAACTGGGAGGGGAGCTGATTGAAATCTATATATCTAAGATTTGTGGGTTCAGCTGATTAGCAACTAAAGAGATGGCCTTTAAGGCCCCAGGGGAGGTTTGAGTTTACCCTTGGTTATCTTTTCGTCCTGAATAGCAGTATGAACTCCTGGGGTGCAGAAGAAAGCTGCCCTGCAAGACAAAGGCACAGGAGTTGCTTCTTTTCTTTCTCAGATGGAAGAAAAAGAACTCTAGGTATCCTTTATAGTTAACTATTAAAATTGGTTTTTCCTTTTTGCTTTTTTAAACTTCTTTAGCCTCAATCTCTAAGAGCAATCAAGCAATAAAACTTCACCCTAGGTAAGCAGGAAACACCAAGGTAGCTCATCTTATTCTTTCCTCTTCTAAAGCCAGCATCCAGAACAATGGCTTAAAAGAAAACTAGCTTGCATTCTTTTGCAAAAAAAGGATCTCAGGGCTGGGTTATGTTTTCAGCTTTGGTACTGATCCCAAAATGTTAGGATTTCTTCAGGGTCTATGAAAGAGGGTTCAGAGTAAAGGGAGGTGAGAGATGTGTGACCATCTTTATACCCTATCCAAAGACCCTGCTTACCGCTAGACCCCTGTAGTTTAAGGTGGAATTACTTGGGGCAAAAAAAGGAGATCAAGGGATAGGAGAAATAGATGTGGGCGAAGGCAGGACCAAAAGAAAATAGAAATGTGGAGAGGTACTAGAGGAAAAAAAAAAAAAGGAACCATAGAAATCACTTCAGAAGAGTAACACATATGGAAAAGGCAGAAGGAAGAGAAAAGTGAAGTTAAGACATCTTAGATAACAGTTCACTTGTGTCAACCATTTATTCAACCAGTTAGCCAAAGAGACCAACGTCCAGGAAATATGCTAAACATTAGGGGTTCAAAGATGAGTGGAACAGAGGGGACACAAAGTTTTAGGGCCTTAGACCGCTGTGGCCCCCTTTGTCTGGCAAAGCAATAAAGCTGTTCTTCTCTACTTCACCCAAAATCCTGTCTCTGAGATTTAATTTGGTGTCGGGTTACAGAGGCCGGATTTGGCTTCACAATCTGTTGGTTTGATACTTTGATACATTGTAATATGATTACCCTCATAGCTTTAGCTAACAGCTCTATCACATCACATAATTATCATTCTCTTTTTGCGGTGAGGACACTTAAGATCTAGTCTCTCAGCAACTTTGAAGTTTCTAATACAGTATTGTTGATTATAATCACTGTGCTGTGCATTCGATCTTAAGAACTTATTTATCTACCAGTTGCCAGATTGTACCTTTAAACAACAGCTCCCTAATTCTCCACCCCTCCAGGCCTCTGGTAACCACCACTACACCCTTAAAAAAAAAAAAAAAAAAAAAGAGTGAAACATAGCCTTAACCCTAAAGGATCCAGTTTAGGTAGGAAGATTAACATGTAGATAAATAATGTAATGCATACATTAATATTATTCTTAGTTGCACTCTATTTCTTTTTGTCCTTCAAATGTGGCAACCTTGATCCCACAAAAGGTCTTTTGTGCTTATCGGTCCATCTGTTTGAAGTGTTCTCGACAATTAACTTTACGTAGCTGGCTACTTCCTACTATCCAAGTCTCATCTCCAATCCACCTCACTGAAGCACACCCCCAATCCCACTCTACACTCACCCATTTTATCTTATCTGAAAGTCCATGTTCAACATCAGAAATTATCTTAATTTTTTATTTTCCCACAGGTCCAAAATCTATCATCCTGTACTTGGACGTAAGCTCCTTGAGGAAGGAAACTCAATGGTAAGTCATTGATGAACTCATAAATATTTTTTGACTATTTGACTCACAGACTGACATATTATAAAAGATAAGCATGTTATCAAAGAGATAAGCATAGGATTCTGTGGTGCCAGAAGATGCAAAAACTCCATTAGGAGAACATTAAAGAAGGCTTCTCAGACGGGGTGATTTTGTTGTCGTTGTTGAATACGTAAGCTTGAAGAGGTGTGCAATCAGTGGGCAAGGGTAGCAGAGCATTCTAAGCCAAGAGCGCACGTGATGAGTCATAAAAGAGCCCTACTCCTTCTGGGAACTGCCTTTCACTTAGTGTGTCTAGAGTACATACAGAAAGAATGTGGAAGAATGTGAAAGCCATGATGGAGTACAGTCGTCCCTCAATGTCCATGGGGAATTAGTTCCAGAACCACTGCGGATACCAAAATGCACAGATGGTCAAGTCTTCTATAAAAATGGCCTTGTACGGTTGGCCCTCGGTATCCGCAGGTTCTACACAAATTCCATTAGCGGTTGGTTGAATCCACGAATGTCTATTAACAGGATTTGACTGTAGTTAAAAGTACAAGCTTTGAAGCTAGACTTTCTGTAAGGACAGGAATACCTCATTTTATTGTGTTTCACTTTATTATGCTATGCAAATATTGCTTTTTTTACAAATTGATGATTTGTGGCAACCCTGCATTGAGCAAGTCTATCGGCACCGTTTTTCCAGCAGCATTATTTTTTAAGGTATGTGCATTGTTTTTGGAGACAACATGCTATTGTACACTTAATAGCCTACAGGATAGTGTAAACATAACTTTTATATGCACTGGGTAACCAAAAGATTTGTGTGCCTCATTTTATTGTGATACTCACTTTATTGCAGTCGTCTGGATCTGAACCTGCAGTATCTCCAAGGATGCCTGTAAATCTTGGTTTTTCTACTTGTAATTAGGGGATGTTAGGCAAGTTATCAGTCTTCTCTGTTCTTCAGTTGCTTTATCTGTAAAATGGGAATTTATTTGATTTATGTCATGTCTACGTCAAGGGATTCCTGGGAGGATTAAGTCAGTTAATATATGTAAAATATTTAGAAGAGGGTAAGTGCTTGAAAATGTTATTACTGGCAGGGGGTGATGAGAAAAAGTAATTATAACTATTGACAGTCTTATTTTATTCTAAACACTTTATGCAGGTTAACTAATTTAATCTATATACACTTATAAAGAGCATACTATTATCACCATCTTATACATAAGGAAACTTGAGAGACAGAGAGGTTCAGTAATTTGTCTAAAGTCACACAGCAGTTAATAGCAGGGCTGAGGTCTAAATCTAGGGGGTCAGGTTTTTGAATCTTGCCTTTCACTATTATACTATGCCACCTCTTTGGAAGCTTAGTTCGTAGGGATCCTGTGAGGAAAAATGAAATAAAGTATATAAGTGGCTCATCATAGGGCCTGGTGTATATTAAGCACTCAATGTGATATGTATATTTTTAAAATGCTTACAGGACTATAGAGCTATAATTAGAATAAGTCAATATTCAGAAAATATAGTTATCTGTGGATTTATTGGGAGACTCAACAGAACCTGGAGAAGACAATTAGGGATCATCTCAGCAATAACTGGCTGGTTGAATTACTGCTGAACAGGCGGTTGTAAGGCCGAAGAGCCATAATCACTTGCTTGACCTTGATTTCTGATGGGAGTACCAAAGCCTTCTTGTGTATCGATCTTTGCCCAGCTGTACTTCTTCACTAATTAATTTTTAAAAGATCTAAGTCAATTAATTATAAAGTAATGAGTTGTCACTTCCAGCTGCCAAATTATCTACATTGCAGCTATATCTAATTAGCTTATTCTCTTTCTTGGAAACATTTTATGTTAATTTATGTACATAAGTTCTGTGGATAACAAGTTGTACATTATTCTGTAATAAATTGTGAAACTAGTCCTTTTGTGGACATTCACAATAAAATAAAATAATATAAAATAGTATAAAAACACCAGAATGACAAAGGGAAAGCACCTTTAACATACCTAATTAAAGTTAATAAGTAATCAAGCAAGCAAAGTAAACAAGAATTTCATAATGGAACATAATAAATGCCTCTAAAATGCTAAATACTTTAAAATGTGTAAAGCTAGCCAAAAAACCTGGTGATTTGGTGTTGTCAACAGACTCTTGATGTTGAAGAGGATGGAACAAAGGCAGAATTAAAGGTGTCGTTTCATTTATTACACATAGAGTTGGGCAGCCGTAACATAAATGTGAAGAGATATATTTTCTTTTACAAAGAACCTATAGATTCCCTTTGTCTATTCTTCCTTTTCTTCCTTCTGTCTTAGAAGAAAAGGTGTCCCTCTTATCCAAGGCTGAAACCTCCATCAAAGCTCTAAGGCTCATTCCCTCCCACCTCTCCTGAGGCTCTGCTGCATAAACAACTCCCTGTTTTCCTTTGCATTATCAATTGCTGCCTCTCTTTGCCCCTTCTCAGCCCCCAAACAGGCGTATATCCTTCTGTTACTGAAAGCGGCTTCCCAAGGCCGAGCACCGCACTACCACTGTAAACTATGTCCCTTGCCTTATTTCACTCCCAGGGGAGTCTCGGCTCTTGTGTTTACTTCTGTATCTGTGTAAAGCCTTTCTAGGAAGCTGAGCTGCTATGCTCTGCACAGATTTAGCACTTTGCTCGTAATCCACATAAAGCCCTTTGCATAGTAAGTACCCAACAAGATTTAGCTTTTGTGGTGTTGTCACTATCATTTTGAGCAATGGCATATCATACTTGCTTCAGGGAGCAGGCTCCAAAATCAGACATTGCAGCTCAAATCCTGGTTCTACTTCCTTGTAACTGTGTGACCTAAGGCAGACTACTTAATTTTTGAAACTTTGACTTCTTAAATATAAAATGTAGAAGTAGTTGTAACCACCCCATAGAGTTTATGGTAGAAACAGATTAAATGAGGTGAAGCATTAAGTGCTTAGCTGTAGGTCCAGAACATACTAAATACTCACATATACCTTTTTAAAACACCCAGTGTAATACTGTAAGTGTATTTTTTTATTCATCCCTCTCTCTTCTGATAAGTACTATGAATTTCCTTTGAGGAATAACTTTCCTCAGTGCTCAGTCCAAGAGGTGTTGGTCTCTATCCCCGACTTCAGAGGTGAAACATGTGGCTCAGGTCTGGTGAATCCAAACACTGAATTCCCTTCCTGGGAATGTTACCCAGGCCTGATTAACCAATACTGAATTCACCTTCTGAGCAAATATCTTAGGCTTGGCCAATCAGACCAATTAATCCTCTTCCTGGTCATATGACCCAGGTCTGACCAATCAGAGCCCTGAATTCCCTTCCTAGGTCATGTGACCCAACTTTACCAGTCCACATAATCTTACTACTTGGTCTCCTTGTTCAGTTTACAAAAGACACTTGGCAGAGATGTTTCCATCAGAAGGAACTCTCAGATTTTTGTAGAAATTATTAATAAGAGATATTATCTCTTTCCCACCCAAGAGGAAATGATATGGAGAGCTTCTGGAACCATCTTGCCATCATATCAGTTTGGGAAGGAAGTCAACCCACAGAGGGGAGCACAGAGCTAATCCAACAGACCTGACATTGTTTGAGCCCCTAAATCCAGCCATGATTGATGCCAGCCCTGCCCATGTGCTTTTCATTCATTTATCAAAACAGTTATTTCTGATGTAAGCTACTTTGCACTTTTCTGCTATTTGCAACAGAAACCAATATAAATGCTTAGCATGTTTTAGCATAGCCAGGTGTTGAAGGTAAGGACTCCTTTTGCATATTATTCGAGAGCCTTAGAACGATTCAGTCAATGTTCAGAAAATAGCTGTTGCACAGACGTGAAAATACTTTGATGGTGGTGATAGAGGGGTACATTCTGCACCCAGGCCTCATTATTTAGTTCATCCTTTAGGCAAAGCATGGATTACATGACTGCACAGATTATATATTTCAGGGCCAGCCTGAAATGGTAGTGGTCACAAAAGTCACGAGAAAAAATATCCCTTCATAAATCCATAACTTACCTGGGGCCTAGAAAATTCTTTGCATTTGAAATGCTATCTCTTCCAGTTGCTATAGAAGGAAACAAATAGTCGGTTTAGCGAAGTACTTGATTGAGCAGACTAGATGAATATGTCAATAAGAATTTCCAAACAAGATAGAGTCCTCCCTTGGTATCCATGGAGAATTGGTTCCAAGACCCTGTCCCCCTCCCAACAACCTTGGAAACCAAAATCCACGGAGGCTCAAGTCTCTTGCATAAAATTGCAGAGTATTTGCATATACCCTATGCACATCCTATCACATATTTAAAATCATCTCTAGATTACTTACAGTACCCAATACAATGTAAATGCTATGTAAATAGTTGCTGGCATGCAGCAAATTCATGTTTTGTTTTTTGAAACTTTCCGAAATTTTTTTTTCTGAATATTGTCAGAACCCATGGATATGAAGGGCCAACTGTAATACTGACCCTAACAACGGAGAATTGCACGTTTCTGATTTTTAAATTATTTATTGTGTGACTTTTTAAAACTATCTTTCAGGACTGATTATTTTCTCCAAGAGCAACATTTTCCCAAGTTTATAATGGGTAAAGGGAATAAAAAAAAATTCCCTTTCATCCAACCTTTCAAATTTCATAGTTCTGGAAATTACCTAGCTTAACTGCGCCTAAAAATAATTTAACAATTCAATAGTTTCGCAAAAATATTTCTATTCCCTCTGCTGGACATAAGGATGAGGAAGGAAGGAGTCAGGCACATGGATAAGTCAAAAGAACACAGGATTCAAACAGAAGATATATTTAGTTGAGAAACATGGGCAGCAAGGGAGAGGTGAAAAAAAGAGACATTAAATAATTTATGCAAATTTTTTATGTGAATTGACGCACTCTAATTGAATGTAAAAAAAAAATGTTACTTTGATACAGATGGCAACAGAAATACACTCTGAGAAAAAAAATTCTGTGCACAGCATCAAAAGCCCCAGGCATAGTCCCTTCCTTCTGTTGCTTTGCAGCACCGAAACACAACAAAGAAAACTGGAACCAGTCAGAAAATCCTGGTAACCAGTATAACTGCCTTGGAAGGGCCCTTCCCATCTTTGGCACACTTTACAGGCCTAAAAGGGTTTTCCTCTGTGAAAGGGCTGCTGTCAAACAATAAGCCCCGCTCCTCAAGGGTGAGGAAGGTTGTTGTCTTTTCAAAGTGGCATCTGCAGATGCTGGTCCTTCAGGTCTTTGCTAGTCAGCACCCCTCCTCTTTCTTGTAAAAGCTGGCCCCATTTTAATTATTTTTATAAATGTTGCCCTCCATTAGCTCCACCAGTGCTGGGATGTCAATGAAAAAAAATCTCCAATTTGAGGATTCATTAAGCAGCTGTTGTTACTTATGTGGTGCAATAGATGCCTGAAATTTGCTGGTTTGCTGCACTGGGATAAGAAACTATAATATCCTAGCCAGACTGGTTTGTATTTGTTTCGCTCTGAGGTCATGACACTAGGGAGCACAGACATCCAGCTTGAAAATACGTCAGTATTTGTTTCTCTTCTTAGAAGGGTATTCATTCATTCAACTAATATTATTGACCATCTACTTCCCCCGCCCCCTTATTGAAGGGCAAGAGAATTCTGCAGCCAAAAACATCATCAAAAAATCTTTACCATTCTACCCTTGCTCAATCTCTCCAAGTCAAAAAGTGTTGAGAAGTCGTCTCTCTGGTCAATTTTTTAATGGATACATCTAAGATTTTGTTAAAAAGAAATAAAGCTCCTTTCTGATTTTTAAATATATAAAAAGAGTCTTCATATTGTATTTGACCTCTGAATGTCAGCTTTCTAAAATAATACCAGTGAGATTCATTTACGAAGAAAAAAAAATGGCATTAGGGAGCTCCCCGGGGAAGATTGAACGCCACTCAGGGCAAAACATTTTCTCCAAACATCAAGTGGTCATCCCCACAAAAGTTGCTGAAATGAGGACTCAACCAGAGAGTTAGAATTATCTCCAACTAGAGAGAAATTGGCACGAACTACAAGCTGAAAAAAGAATCCTTCTACAGTTTCTGTCCCCAAAGGTCATTCCTGGCCACATTTTGTCTCTGAAGATAGAGAACTGAAATATTATTTGTTCTCGTGAATTATTTTTTGTTCCTTTATGAAATTCAATAGAATAAAAATAACCACTGCCCATTATCCCTTGCCTGTTGGCTCTACCTGGGCTGAGGTGATGGGAAAGGACAGGAAATGCTGTTACAGATGTTTAATAGAAGAAAGCCCTTTTTGGAATGTGTTTGCATGACTCATAAAGAACAGTTATTCTTAGCTTTCCTGTCACAAGAGATAAAGCTCTTTGTTCTATAATACAGACTTCTATTTAAAAGGAAAGCCCAGGGTCCATTCAAAGCTAGAGCCGAATAATAAGCTCTCTTTACAGTACCTGCCCCAAACCCCTAGAGTTATATTATATCACTCTTTGCCTAGAATATGATGCAAAATTTTATTCTGTTTGGCTTTTTCATTTGTCAGGGTTGTGTTACCTGGAATGCTAAGAACTACTTAATGTAGTAGCAATGACTTTAATTCAGTTATAGGAATCATTAATTTAGCAGCACAGTTTAATACAATTAAATATGCTATGCTATATAGAAAATTCATCAGCTTTTGGGGTCACCTCTGAAGTTTCAGATCTCATAATCAAACTTTAATCTAATATTGATTATATTTTAGATAAGCCTGTCGATTCCCAGAACCTATAAACCAATAATATTTTGAAGCAATTTACTAAAGGATAGCACCACTCTTTGATGGATTATATAGCACAAAGTGAGTAGAGACTGAAAGGACTTTGTTGGAATTAAAACATATCTTCTCTCTAATTTCCTTCTGAACTGGTTTCTTACACATTCATAGATTTCTTTCCTTTGGGATATATTCAGCTTACCAATCACCTTTTCCCCTTGATCATTCTATCCTGTTTTTTATTCTTTCGACATTCGTCAAACATTTTTAACACTTCTTTGTACCAAACTCTATGTTGGTCTTTATGGATAAAGTGATAGAGGTCCTCAAGGAGTTCTTAGTCTGGAAGGGAAGACAAATAAAGAACATGTTATAAGACATATTGATAAGAGCTATGAGGACGGGAAGCTCTCAGGGCTGTGTGAGACTAGAGAATAGGTGCCCATCGCTCTCTTGGGCCAGAATATGCCTTTGGTAAAGGGTTAGCATTTCAGTTCATAGAGAAGTAGGTTACCATAGATATCTATCAATTATTCCCGGGGTTAGTGGAATAATTATATGTGCTCCTTCTTCTGACTGGAAAACTTCCTTTACTGAATCTTCCTCATCTCTTAGGTCTCACTTTGTCAACTCTCTCAGGAAGCCTTCTCTGACCCAAGTCTGGTTTGGGGACAGTTTTCCAATGTGCTACAATGTCACCTTGAATTTATCCCTGTAGTACGTCTCATGGAATTGAAACTGATTGAAAATGACTTAGATGTCCCCATAGTTTTATTTTGTATTACTGACCTCTGGTGTCCCTATTCTCATTGATGATGGTCAGAGGAGAGGAAATTTTTCAACTGAATAAAATTCAACCTCTTTCAGATTAAACAGTTTTCTTTGTGAAAACTGCTTTGTCAATTCAAAGCTCAAATTCTTTATTAGGGCTGTCTCTGCCTTTTTAAAAAGAGGAGTCTTCCTTGATGCCTTCTTCTCCCACATGGCATCTAAAGGAAGGGGAAGCCTATTCTTTTCGTAGTGTCAGGGCAGAGCTCTTGTCCACATGTTGTCCTCTGGATCTTCATTAGTCTAAAAGAGATGACTTTCACCCCATCAGGTCATACATGTGGGTGATCCCAGAGGTATGATTGTTCCTTCTGTGTCTTGCATCCATCATTATTGTTTTATAATGGAAAATTAAGTAGATATGAAATATTTACATATACATAAATATTAAAAAATATACAACTTCTATTTACCCACTACCTGGTTTAACAAAAAGAACTTTTTCTTAGCTTTGCCATTATCCCATGCACCTTTCATTTTACCCAATGCTCTCGTTGTTCAGGGGAAGCATGATGCTGCATTTTGTTTTTATCACTCCCCTGTTTTTCTTTATAGTTTTACCACATACGTTTGCATTTTTAAATTTATTTTTTTCACTGAACATCATGTTCTTGAATTCATCCAGATTGTTTGGGTATAAATCTTCTATTAATTTTTCTCAAATACATAGCATTTTTTACATAAAATTAATAGGATTTGTTTATCAGTTTTACTGGTAATGGGCATTTAGTTTCTAGATTTGTGGGTTTTGTTTGTTTGGTTGGTTTTTGGTATTTATAAATAGTATCTCCTAGAGAATATGTGCAAGAATTTTTCTAGAATATCCAACAAAGACTGAAATTGCTATATTATATGTTATGAAAGTATTCAATTTCTTCCAAAGTTGTTATACCCATTAAAACTCCCACTATTAGTACATAAGTGTTCTGGTTGTTCCACAGCTTCACCAATACTTGAAGTCAGACTAGTTAGTAGACATGAATATCTCATTATGGATTTAATTTGCATTTCCCTGGTTGCTAATGGGACTGAACAGTATTTAAGTTAATGGTCATTCATGATTCCTCTTCTACAAAGTCTTTTCTTTGGATTGTTTTTTTGGGATGGGGGTAAGTAGGAGTTCTTGGTATTTTTTGTGTACATCTATTTTGCATTTTATGTTTTACAACTACATTTTCAAATCTGTGGTTTTCCATTTCCCTTATGGTATGTTTTAATGAATATAACTTCTAATTATAATATAGTCAACTTTGTGGACAGTCTAGTAGGGATAATTTTAACGCCATTTAATATATATTTTTTGACAGAGTATGTTTTATGATTTTCTCAATGTTTTATCATTTTGACTTTTACATTTAAGTTCTTAATTCACCTAGAATTAAGTGAATTCACCTAATTCACTTAATACTTATTTGGGGGGAAATAATGTTTTGGAAGCTGTGGGATAAGGAGCCCAATTTATTTTTTTCTATAGAAAAAAAACAATTGTCCAGCTCTACTTAATAAAAAAAAAAATCCTTTCTCCTCAGATCTCAGTTCTATCCCTGTTATAAATCAATTTTCCATACTGTCAGGAGTATATTTCTATACACCTTTTTCTGTTCCAAGGGTCCATTTGTCTGTCTCTACACCAATATCACACCATTTTAATTATAAATGGTTTTCAGTCTTTAGATCTGATAATGGAGATTTGATCATTGATCTTTTTCTCCAGGAGAGTTCTACCTACTTTCAGGCTTTTCTTTTCACTATAAGATTTAAAATTAACTTGCCAAGTTTCACAAAATTACCTCTTGGGATTCTGAAATTCACATATTTCTAATATTGAGGATTTGTATTCACAAAAGTGATGTATCTCTTTATGCAAGTCTCTTTAATATCTTTTAATAAAATTGTAATTTTTTTTCTATTATGGTCTTACACATCCTATGTTACAACTATTCTTAGGTACTTAATATTTCTTGGGGATATTATAATAGACATATTACTATTATTATTACATTTTCTTCTTCCTTGTTGCCTGTGCTTAGAAAAGTAATTGATTTTTATATTTGATTTTGTATCTAGAATCATCACTAAACCTTATGTTGCAAATAATAATTTTTTTCTTTCTTTGTAATCCTTATGCTTCTCACTTCTTTTTCTTGCCTTATTGCATTAGATACAAAATTGAGGTGCTAGAATGCATCCTTATCTTATGATCTGAAAGGTCTGAAGATTTTTAACATTCCATTATGAAAATATTTCCTGAGTATTTTTCTGGATCCTGTTTATTAGTTAAAGAGTTCTTTTTTGTTCTTAACTTACTAGGTGTTTTTATTAGCCAGTATTGAATTTCATCAGAAGCTTTTTATGATTCTACTGAGATAGTAACGTAATTTTTCTCATTTAAACTTTGTTTTTATTAAAGTATAGTTGATTTACAATGTTGTGTTAGTTTCAGGTGTACAGCAAACTGATTCAAGTATATGGATATATATTTTTTTCAGATTATTTTCCATTGTAGGTTATTATAAGATATTGAATGTAGCTCCCTGTGCTATACAATAAATCCTAGTTGCTTATCTATTTTATGTATAATAGTTTGTATCTGTTAATCCCAATCATTTAAACTTTTTATATCAAAAATTACAATAACTGACTTTCTAAGGTTAAACAAAACTTGCATTATTGGAATAAACCCAAATTGTTTAAGATATATTAACCTTTTAATATATTCATGGTATTGTTTGCTAATATTATCTATAAAACTTTTGCATTCATGTTCATGGTTAGGATGGTTCTATAAATTTTCTTTCTCTTCCTGTTCTTGTCAGGTTTTGCTACCAAGGTTAACTTTGCCTTCTAGAATTATTTAGTGGGAGATAGTTTCTCTTTTTTATTTTGTATTCTCTACAATATTTTGTGTAAGGTCAAAGCATTTGTTCCTTCAATGTTTGATAAAACTTGCCAGTAAGACAATCTGGATCTGGTGTTTTAACTTAGCAGAGATTTTGAATCAGTGATTCAACTTCTTTATGGTGTCGTTCGGGTATTTCTTGATACATTCTGTATGAAGAGTTGTGTTAGTGACAGAGTTCTGCAAGTTTGTCTATGTTATCCAACTTTTCCAAATTGTTCATATGATTCTCTTATTTCTTTGTAATCTTTGCTACATCTCTGGTTATAGCACCCTTTTCATGTTTTGGCCTCTTTCATTTGACCAAGCTTGTCAGAGTTTCTCAGTTTTATTAGGTATTTTTTTTTAGGAATTTGGTTTAGTTAATAACTTTTTAAATGTTTTCTATTAATTTTTTTCTGTTTCTTTCCATTTTTATGGGGATAGTGTATTCTCTGCTCTCTTTCAAGTCATTTAAGATGAGATCATGGTTGTTATTTGGTTAATATTTGCATCATTCATGTCCTCCTCCTCTATAGTTCTTTGTATTTCTATATATATTTCTGTATTTCTTTGCCCACTGATTGGGGTCTAAACTCTGTAATTTGCTTTGGAAAATGGAATGTGAGAAGTAGGAACAAGATGCCTGTTCATTTACTTCCAATTCTGAGTGGAAGCATTGAGGCATTGTGAATTGCTGCCAGAGAAGCTGGACTTTCAGTCACAGAATGGAAGGACAGCAGAGCAGAGCCCAGCCTATTTAAAACATCTAGCTGAATGGCAGCTGACCCAGGACTCTGTATAGCATGAGCAAGAAATTAATTTTTGTTGTTAGCACTAAGCTTTTGAGCTCACTTGTTATTATAGCAAGTTGACTAAAACAGATATTGGTATCTTAAAGTGAAGTGCTCCTATAACAAAAAGTTGAAAATCTGTATATTGACCTTGGGTCCAAGAGGCAAGTTATAAATAGTTATTAGAGTCTGGAAAAATGGTGACCCACAGTATGCAGTGGCAAAACATTTAAGCAAACTGTCACCTGCAACAACTTAGAAAGCAGATAATCTACCTAATGAATGAGTGGCTTTGGAGAAAGAGGTTTCAAAACAGAATGTTACTAGTATGCCTTGGTTATTTTTTCCCCAGAATTATCAGGTAAACTCAGAAAATAATTGGGCTGATTTGTAAGCACGGAAGAAAGAGAAACGAGAGCAACCAGGAATTATAGGGATTGTAGAGTTGGAAAACAGAACTGTTTCCAATTAGTAAAAGATAAATGGAAGTGCTTTGAGCAAAGAGGCACAATTAAGATTCAGATGAAAATACATGCCCAAATAAAGGGCATTGCCATTTGTAGCCTTTATTTAAAACTCTGGTTTAAGGTAACCCCTAGAAAATCAGGTTAATTGGATAAAATGCCTTAGCAAAAAAGAGATGCCCAAAGTCTCCTTGAAGCCTGGTAGCTCAAGTTATCTGTAAATCTAGAGAGAAAGGCACATCTCAAAAGAACAGGAGTGTGGCTATCTGTACCAGTTGCTGATTGAAATCAAATAGCTTTTTTAAACCCACATTTTTGAGAGAGTTTCTGCAAAAGTTTCAATAACCAGGATTAAAAGAGACTAACTATTGATATTAAGGCATAAAACAACTTTGGGGCCCCCAGTGTTCTACAAGGAGGGAGCAGGCTTAGCAAGGTGATCTGCCCCCACAGATGCATATTGTCCAATGATCTTATGAGATGTGGCTGAGGAGTATAACAGAAATGAGCGTTCTTCCAGAGAGATGATTCTACCACCCAGAAAAACAATGGATTGGAAAAATTAGAGGCCTAATCAAGTAATATTTCTTATCTTCTTTCCTTTAAGAGTGTTTGTTGCAGTTATTATTCACTGTCCCACGATTGTATTTTGAGGGAAGTGCACCTTTATTTGATAGATCTTCAGATCCTCACACTATGGAAGGACTATCGTGAGACCCTAAATTTTGCACTTTGTGCCCGGATTGGATGAGATATTCAGGATTTCTTCCTTAGAGGTGGGGGGGAATATATTTTGATTGCAGAAGGAAGGAAACAATGTATTTGATCAAGACAGCAGACAGTAGTATATTTCATTGTAATACATGTCAACCCATTGTCTTTGGACTTAGGCATGGCTCGCTTTGACAGTGTTTCAGTTCTGAGTAGAAGCTTTGAGGTAAAAATGAGTTTCCACCAGCTCTATGATTCTTCACCTCAGCTGTAAAAATAAGAGCAGACTGACCCCCACAGAGGGTCCTTCTGTCTGCATCTTAGAATCAGAAGACACATGGAGCAGAGGCACAGGCAAGAGAAACACTGGGGTTGAGCAGTAGCTGACTCCTAGTTATAAGGAAAATACATGTGACAAGGAAATACATTTTTATCATTAGAAAACTCTAAGATTCATGGTTGTGTGTTACCATAGAAAAACTAACTGAAAGAGATGCTTAGTTCATTATTTTTTCATACTTTCTTTACTTGTCCTAATAAAATAAATTCAGGTTGTAATATTTTTTCTAAGTACTACTTTGACTATATTCTGTAAGTTTGGGCATGTAATAGGTTTATAACCATTCAGTTTTAAATATTTTCTAGTTTCCATTTTAATTTTTTTCCCATGTCTAAGTTAAAGTGAGTTTCCCAATGTTCAAGTTTTTGGAAGAGTTCTAGTTATTTGTTATTGATTTCTAATTTAATTGCCTTTTGTAAGACAAGGTGGCCCATAGTATATCAATCCTTTGAAATTTCTTGAAGCTTTCATCAGGGCCCAGTCAGAGTCAATTTTAATAAATGTCAAAAGTGCAATAGGAAAGAATGTATGCTAGAACAGAGGTCAAAACCAAACAAGCATACAAAACAACAACAACAACCAGAAAACCATTTGTATCCTCAAAGTGATTGATAAATGTGCTTCAAGTAGTTACATTTACACAGGTGCACCTAGGAAAGTTTCATCTGGAACCAGTATCTAGAAAACCCTCTGCCAGGAGAGGAGTTTAGTGATAAATTTTTTGAAACATTCACTTACTTAAATAAGGGGTAGGATGGACTGCTCTCGGTGAGAGCAACCACTGGCCTGGGTAAAGGCCATGGGCATACTGGAACAGAATAGGTATCTGGAGACGGTCCCATAACCTCACCGTCATCCACCACACCTCTCATCCCTCCCCCCCACCCACCAACTGAAGTGCTGCCAGTCAGAGGCAGGAAGGACTCATGCTTTTCTTCCCACCCATCCTTCCTTTCTTCTCTTTCTTTCTCAAGGAAGAAAGAGAAGTACCAGGCACTATGGTGGATATGAAGACGAATGACTCATAACCTCTATCTTCAAACTGTTACACACTCATAAAGACACCAGTAACACTAACCAAAGGTACACTAATGAAAGGCACAATGTGTTAGGGCAATGGTCCCCAAACGTTTTGGCACCAGGGACCAGTTTCGTGGAAGACGATTTTTCCACGGAAGGGGGAGAAGGGTGGTTCAGGCAGTAAAGCAAGCGATGGTTCAGGCGGTAACGCAAGCGACAGGGAGTGATGGGGAGCGGCAGATGAAGCTTCAGCTCGCTCGCCCGCCGCTCACCTCCTGCTGTGCGGCCCAGTTCCCAACAGGCCACGGACTGGTACCAGTCCATGGCCCTGGCATTAGGGACCCCTGTGTTAGTGAATAAATGAGAAACCGGCCAGAAGGCCCAGGTGAAGGAACTATGGTAAGTACCCCCAAGTCTGGGATAAGAATTTGTCTGGGCCCTTAAGAAAATTATCGCTCTGGCTTCCCTGGCTGGAATGTGTATAACATCAGGAATGCAACTAAGACGACCATGGGTGCATCTGTCTCCTGAGAGAAAGAAAGGATAGGCGAATACTTACAGTGTTTTACACCTGCCAATGCTGTAAGGTTTCCTCTATATGATTACACAAGTTTTTCTCTTTTGTTCGTTGACGCCCTACACCAGATATGGTATATAATTAATAATGATTTATATTGTTTATAAAAGTCCTTTCCAATAGAAATATGTGAGCCACATATATTTAATTTAAATGTTCTAGAGGTAATATTTAAAGAAGTAAAAAGAAACAAACTTAATTTAATGATGTATGTTATTTAACTCAATATATATCACAAATATTATCATTTAAATATATAATTAATATAAAAAGATTAATGAGTTATTTTATGGGTTTTTCTTTTTCTTCTACATCTAAAATTCAGTATGTATTATACACTTAGAGTACATATCAATTTGTACTAGCCACATTTCAAGTATTCAGTAGACACATTAGCTAATGGCTAGCATATTGCATAATTCAGATCAAACCATAGATGAATTGTTAAATATTTATATTTATAACACAGGTAGGAAGAAAGAAAATATAGCGATCAGTATAACAGTTTATGAAAGTCAGAGAGGTTTATACATTAAACATCTAAATAAACTTGAGAACAACAACAATGGAAGTAAAGGCTATATATAAAATTCAAGTTCAGATTCACAAATAAACAGAGATCCCTTTAAGAAATTGTCTGATAAATGATTGTTTCTCCTATTTACATGGAATTACCTTTGTTTTTAATTTACGTCAATGTGTTTTAAATTGTTTTGTTTACAGGGTGGAGAGTTCTTAATTTGTCATCACAATATCAAATGCAATGACTTTTTGGCCTTGCAGAGAGGAAATCCTACACTACATGGGGCTGCTGGACTTCAGGGTGGGGCCTTGTACTCTGCAGAACAAGCCACTCAAATTAGTCAAGGCTTAATTCAGAGCCAAAACAAATATAAGGATTTCTTGGGAAGAACTTCATGTGTTCTGAGAACAGGACATGTATTTGATCAAATCCCAAACTATATTTCTTAAGCACCTGACATATTCACTGCACTTTGTTATTCCCTGGGATTAGTAGTTTCATAAGCCAGTTACACAAACCAGTATCTAATCCACAACTAATCGAAGTATTCCAGAATGTTGCCAAGTTGTTTTTTTAGGGAGAACTCAAGAATAAATCAAGTCTCCCTGTGGCAATAAGCACATCAGCCTTCAAAGAAGGCAGAGTTACTGGGAAAGAAGTCGACAGAGGGGAAGGAAACAATTCTGTGATCTCTGTGCTGTGAAGGAAAGTCAGACTGTTAACAAAAGATAAGAGACAATACTGGAAAGCTTGGCAGGAGGGTAGACCCAGGGACATAGATTTTTGTGAGTCATGTGACAAAGGAAGATTTAAATTTAGATTGTTTGAGCTTTGAATAGTCCCTGCCTACCCTTGGACATTCTTATTCACATCTCAAACCTTACCTGGTGCCGTAATTTTCATGCTCAAAATACCATCATCCTTACTTTGTTATTATTATTCTATACTTGCATTGAGAATAAGATTTAATACTCAATCTTATAAAACAAAACAAAAAACAGTGCCCAAAGTACAGCTAGGTATTTTGAAACACAATCTAAAAATCCATTTGCCAACCACACTTCTGGGGCTAGCTGGCTCATAGATTCAAGATTGGCCCTTGGAGATCAACAGTTCCAATTTATCCTCATTTTGTAATAAAAGTAAGTCATGGTCCTTGACAGATCTTGATACAACATTACCAGATTCTTCTGCGTCCAGAATAATCTCCAGCAGGACCCAAATGGTCCTCCCTGAGTCCTAATCAAATTACAAAACACAGAGGTCATATGCAGAGCAGAAAAAGATAAATGTCATCACCTCATCCAGGCAGTAGTCTGCCAGGCTTCCATGACATATTAGCAGTATTGGAATTGCTGTCATTAATGATATGAAAAAAAAAAAAGTTACGCAGTACATGGTGCGCTTCTAACTTCCATGCAGTACGCGGTTTGCAAAGTGAGCCCAGCCTTACGTATACCCCCAGCCCCTCTCCCTAATTATTCATTATGCGTTTTCCCCAGCTGACTTCTCATTTCCATAACCTATTTTCCTCTTCACCTTTCTACCTCCCTGCTCTAGTTTTAATTTTTTTTCCTTTTTTATTCTCTAATGCAGAAGGACGTTACGTCCCTAGATAGCACATTTTTAATATTCAGGTTAATATTATTAGACTAAAACATTCCTCTCTACCACCTTTGGTCCCTGAAGCAATCCTGAAATGGCAATCCATTTAAAGCAGAGCTGCAGTCTAGGTGCAAAGGCACAGATCCCTCAGCTATAAATGGGGTATAGATTTCATTGTATTTCCTATTCGTGTTATTTATTCTAGAGGCTATGGAGCCTCTTGCCTAACTATATTTATAGTGTCAGGGAACATGCAACCAAAAAGGTAACCTCTTTGGTTACCTTTTACAATTATTTCCTTAAGTACTTGAGGAAGGTAAAAGCCCTAGACAGGGAAACTTGTTCTTAAGTACAAGCTCCCAGCTTCATATTGGCTGTGGAATGATGAGCAATTCATTTAATTTCTCTAAGACTCTGTTTCCTCATCTGTAATATGGAAATAATAAAGTACTTACAGTAGTGTTACTGGGTAAGTAAATGAAATAACACACAGTTCCTCACACATAAGGAGGACTCAAGTAATTAGTTATATTATTATCATCATTATTATTAATAATAATTAGCATTATCATAATGAGGTCCTCACCAACTGGAGAACAGATCTCCATAGAGTCCATTCAGTGTCCAAAATACAGATTGAAAAAGGATGATCAGAAGGCAGGAGCTGTGGCTGGGGTCTGCTCTTTGTGTTATCCCAATTTTGATATGAAACACAAGATGAATGCTTGACTCTTTCCTTTATTTATCAGTTTAGCACATTAAATTTTTAAAAAATATCTTTATTGGAGTATAATTGCTTTACGATGTGTTAATTTTTGAAACACAATCTAAAAATCCATTTGCCAACCACCACTTTGTTCTGCTGTACAACAAAGTGAATCAGCCATATGCATACACATGTCCCCATATCTCCTCCCTCTTGAGCCTCTCTCCCACCCTCCCTATCCCACCCCTCTAGCTGGTCACAAAGCACCGAGCTGATCTCCCTGTGCTATGTGGCAGCTTCCCACTAGCCATCCATTTTAAATTTGGTAGTGTATATGTGTCAATGCTACTCTCTCACTTCGTGCCAGCTTCCCCTTCCCCTTCCGTGTCCTCAAGTCCATTCTCTACATCTGCATGTTTAGTCCTGCCCTGCCCCTAGGTTCATCAGTACCGTTTTTTTAGATTCCATATATGTAGCACATTAAATTTGGTTGATGAATCTCTTGAGTCTATTTTAATCAATAGTCTCGTCCATTTTATTCTCTTGATATTTATTTGTTGGAAATATTGAGTCATTTGATCTTCAGAGATCTTTAGAGTTTCCCTCAGTCTGGATTTTGTTAACTGTATCCCTATGGAGCAGTTAGTAGTTTCCTGTGTTCTCTATTTTTCCTGTCAGTTGTTTGATCTAAGGCTTGATCAGATTCAGATTTGATTTTTTACAAGACTTCTCTATAGATGATGTAGTATTGTTCATCTCTTTTAATTTTATAAACTACCATTGATGGTCAGTGTCTTGATCCCTAATGGGGATCAATGAGAGGCAAGGAGCAGTGAAAAGATAATACTGCAATGCTATTATTCCTTCATTTATTTCCCAAAATATTTCTATAAAGGGAAACTTCCCCTCATTACCCAATAGTTACCCAATAGTACAATATAGGAAGGGCATCTACCCAGTGGTTATCCAGTGGTACAATATAGGGAAGGTAGGGTAAATGCTTGATTCCTCCTTATTTTTTACTAGTTTTAAAAATTATAAATTGGTTCCCTAGAATTCTGGAACCAATTCATTTGGTTGTAGTGGTGATTTTTTTATAAGTATTATTATGAACCAATTGATTAAAACATTTTTTAATTAAAGCCACTGTAATTGGCATCCTTACTGATGATCAAATTGATCCATATTTTTTCTGATAAAGTTGATTTTATTGTAATGTATGAATACTTGCCCAGTAACTGAAAGGATAATCAGACCCAAATCAGTAAACATGAAGAAACTTTAAAAATGACTGACAGAGTTTACATAGTTGTATACATAAAACATTGCTGAAACAACTATAGAACCTGTTTTTTTCTAGTACAGTTGGAATTGTTCCATCTTTTGCCAGTGGGATCCTTTTAAGTTTGATTCCTGAATCCTTTTAACATGACCTTAGTAATGTTTGATAGCTTCCTTGCTAACTAGTATGGTAACATGTTTCAAACTCATCTGCATATTTCCTATCCCAACACTTTGGTTTGTTTTAGTGGAAAACAGTACAATAAGGCCAAATTCTGAGTGCAAGGGGGCTTATTGCTCTTCGGTAAGTCATAGTTTTTAGGCCTTTTCATTCGACTAAAAGTTCTGCACCCAGTTCCACTGTTGGGGATGGGGTGTTCCCCGGCACCTCCAACAAGCAATTCTCAGACCCCATCAGGGTGTACTACAATTCAACTAAATTCTAACACTATCTACGCAGAGAAAGCATCAGATTCCACAGGTTAATGGTTCAGCCCTACAAGACTGGCCCCAACACATACACTTCAGATGCCACTTGCAAGCCCATGTTGTCCTCTGTGCTTTTGACTGAACTGCTACATATTGAAGGTTCTAACAACCCCCTCCTTGGGTTCTATTTATTTTTTAGAGTGACTCACAAAACTCGATAAATATTTTAGTTACTAGATCACTGGTTTATTATAAAAGGATATAACTCAGGAATAGCCAGATGGCAGAAACGCATAGGGTAAGGTGCAGGGAAAGGGCATGGAGCTTCCATGCCTCTCCAAGCACGCCCCTCTCCACAAACTTCCACGTGTTCACCAACCCAGAAGTTCTTTGAACCCTGTCTTTTTGGGTTTTTATGGAGGCTTCATTACATAGGCATAATTGATTAAATCATTAGCCATTGGTAATCAATTCAACCTCCAACTCATCTCCCCTCCCCTGAGGTCAGGGGGTTAGGACTGAAAGCTTTAAGGCTCTAGTCACAAGTTTGGTTCTCCTGGCAATCAGCCCCCATCCTTAGGTGAGGTCCAAAAGTCACCTCATTAACATAACAAATGACACCTTTATTGCTCTTATCATTTTGGAAATTCCAAGGGCTTTAGGACCTCTGTGCCAGAAACAGCAGACAGAGACAAAATTCATATTTATTATTATAAATCATAATATCATACTAAACTAGTATTTATATTTAAGATAAACTACATCAAAGTAAGGTATATTTAAAGAAGCTTTCCTGTTCTTTCTACCCTATTCTCTCCCTCTCCCTAGAGGTAACCATTTTTTTTAATGTTATGTATTTTTCTTCATTGTTTTATTTTTATATGTATACCATACTTGGAAAATATAGTAAACTATACACATTTTCCCCACCTTGCTTTTTTCACTTCACAATATATCCTGGGCATAATCATAGTAGCACACGGAGATTTTCCCCATTCTTTTTTATAGCTGCCTAGTACCTCCATTGGATGGTTATGTCAGTCTACTTATTGCATGAAGGGGGACCCCTTCCAGGGCCTGAGTGGACTCTTGTCTAACACTCAGAAATGAATTGTGGAGATACACGTGCTGACAGAGCAAGAGGCTTTATTGGGGAGGGGCGCCCAGGAGGAGAGCAGCAGGTTAAGGGAACCCAGGAGAACTGCTCTGCCACGTGGCTAGCAGTCTAAGGTTTTATGGTAATGAGGTTAGTTTCTGGGTTGTCTCTGGCCAATCACTCTGACTCAGGGTCCTTCCTGGTGGCTCTTGCATCGTTCAGCCAACATGGATTCCAGCAAGAAGGATTCTGGGAGGTTGGTAGGACATACGGACTGGAGTCTCCTCTCTCCTTTTTACTTTTCCAGAATTCTTCCAGTTGGTGGTAGGTTGTTAGTTCTGTGTTCCTTACCAGGACCTCCTGTTGTAAGATAACTCATGCAAGTTGTTACTATGGTGCCTGGCCAGGGCGAGTGGTTTCAGTCAGTGGTTCCCGTACTATACTCAACCACTCCCTATTGATGTACATTTAGGGTGGTTCCAGGATTTTGATAGGATAAAGAGTCCTTCAATAAACAGTCTTGAGCAAATGTGTTTTTGAATCTGTGCTAGTGTAACTCTGGGATTAATTCCTAGAAGTGGAATTGCTGGGTTAATGGGTAAATGTATATGTAATTTGTAGATTTTTCCAAACTACCTCCATAGACATTGTACCATTTTGCATTCACATTGGCAGTGCATAAGAGAGGCTGTTTTTCCATAGCCATGCCAACAGGGCATGTTGCCAAACTTTTGGATTTTTGTTCATTAAATAGCTAAAAATTTTACCTTGGTGAGTTTTAATTAGCTTTTCTCTTACTATAAGCAATTTTAATCATCATTCCATGTTTTTAAAGCCATTTGCATTTCTTTTTTTTTTGGAACTATTCATTTTTCCAGCTCAACTTTCTATAGAGTTACTAGTCTTTCTCTTCTCTAGTTATTCAAGTATTAGAAACGTTTGTGAGATAAACTGAAAATATGTTCCTAAGTTTGTCATTTTTCTTGCCTTGAAAAAATTTCATAAATATGTATATAGACATACATACAGGCATCTACCCTTATTGCTTTTGGATTTAGAGTCAGATTCAAGGACGCTTTATCTACTTCTATTCATAAAGGAATTCACCCATATTTCCTCCGTTACTTGTATGGTTTCATAATTTTACATCTAAATCTCTTGTGAAGTTGACGCTTGAACAACGCAAAGGGTTAGGGATGCTGACCCTCCAGGCAGTTGATATTCCGAGTATAACTAATAGTCAGCCCTCCATATCTGAGATTTCATATCCTCAGGTTCAACCAACCCCAGACAGTATAGTACTGTAATAAATAGTTATTGAAATAATTCCCATATAAGTGGGCCCATGCAATTCAAACCCATGTTGTTCAAGGGTCAACTGTACATGTGAAATTTATCCTAGTATATGGTGAAGAAGAGTGAATCCACTTTTATCTTTTTCCATAAACTATTTCTTTTGACATCATTTATTTTATAAATTCACCTTTTCCCTCGTTTGAGATGCCATCTGTGGTAGGTAGAATGATGCACTCTCCCCCACAAAGATATTCAAGTCCTAATCCCTGGAACTTGTGAATATTTTTACATGGCAAGGGGGAATTATGGCAGCAAATGGAATTAAGTTTGCTAATTAGCTGACCTTAAAATAAGATTACTTTTATCCAGGCAGTCTCAGTGTGATCACAGGTCCTTTAAAGTGGAAGAAGGAGGCAGAAAAGGACATCAGAGTCAGAGAAAGATTTGAATGCTACACTGCTGGCTTTGAAGGGGAAGGAAGGAGCCATGAGCCTGTTGGGGCCCAGGGGAGGCCACCCCAAAGCACATCTCAAAGGCCTATTGATGATTTTGAATTAAAGTTACTTAAGAAACAGCCAGTGCAAGAGGGGTACTGTGACCCTCCTTTCTGTCTCCCTAAAAGCAGGAAATAAATCTCCCATGAAAGGTGCCCTCCCTGCATCTGGAGGTAGAAGGACACCCTTTTGCCAGAGACAGGGAATTGGGGCAGAGAAGCCAATATAAACAAACCTTGTTACTTCCTTAATTATTACCCCAAACCAAATTCTGTTTAGATTCCTCACTAATTGAGCACCTGAAACCTAAGTTTCTTTGTCCTGTCAATTCCTCACAAATTAATTACTTCTTTTTCTAAACACGTACAAAAGCTGCCTGCTCGGGCCAGTTCTTAGGTCCTATTTCTAAGAGATTTCCATGCCCATCATTTAAAATTTCTTTGTTTTTCTTCTGCTAATCTGTCTTGTGTCAATTTTATTATTAGTCCAGCCACAAGTACTCAAGAGGGATAGAGGGATAGATTTCTCCCTCCCTGACAAGCCATGAGCCATAAAATGCAGGAAGGCTGTTGAAGGTGGAGAAAGCAAGGAAGTGGCTCACTCCTAAAGCCTATCGAAGGAATGCATCCCTGTAGACACCTTGATTTTAACTCACTGAGAACCATTTCGGATTTCTGATCTACAGAACTGAAAGGTTACTAAATCTGTGTTGTTGCTAAGTTTATGGTAATAGCAAATAAGAAACTAGTACATCATCTTTATCATAAACTAAATTTAAGAATTAATTTGGGTTTATTTCTGCATTTTCTGTCCCAGTCCATCAGCCTGTCTTTCCATGTGCCAATATAATACAATTTTGATTATAGAGAGTTTACAGTAAGTTTAATATATCTGCTAGAGACACCCCCTCCCATTTCTTCCCCAAGGCTTTCCTGGCTATTCTCACTTACGTATTTTTACAAATAAATTTTATAATCAACTTAACTCTGGGAACGGGGATGTGAAGAACTCGATGATATCCTTAGTACCAATAGTCTTTTAACTTTGGGAAGTCACATATTTGCTTTGTGATGGAGGCTCAGTGGTTCATACAATGAAAGATGAGACAAGAGTACCTGGTATAATACACCAGCCAGAAACTACAGTGGAAAAAAAAAAAGAAAAGTGCTATTAAAAGTTACTTGGAGGGCTTCCCTGGTGGCGCAGTGGTTGAGAATCCGCCTGCCGATGCAGGGGACACGGGTTCGTGGCCCGGTCCGGGAAGATCCCACGTGCCGCGGAGCAACTGGGCCGGTGAGCCGTGGCCGCTGAGCCTGCGCGTCCGGAGCCTGTGCTCCGCAACGGGCGAGGCCACAACAGTGAGAGGCCCGCGTACCACAAAAAAAGAAATAATAATAAATAAAAATTAAAAAAAAAAAAAAGTTACTTGGAAATCAGTTATGTAAACAAACAATTCCTTTATTATCAAGACTTTTTAAACACCAAGCGACAGAAACCACATTCCACCTAACTTAAGGGGAAGAAAAGACATTAATTGGCTCACACAATTGAAAATCCCAAGTAAAGTTCAGTGCAGGTACTTGAATGATGTCACAAACAGGTCTCCCTTTTTTCAGCCCTTTGTTTCTCACTGTGGTCTTTCCTGCTCAAGCACACCCTCTTCGTGTACTGGCTCCCTCTAGCTACAGACATGGACTTGACCAACTTAGCCACTGCTGAGGGAAAAGGGTGCCTCTTCCTCAATAGCTCCAGCAAAAGTTGAAAAATTAAGTCTCATTAGTCTAGCTTGCTTCATTACTCACCCCTAAGCGAATCACTATGACCAGAGGAATAAAATACTCTGAATAGTTGTGGGTCATGAAGCTACTCTTGAGGATGGCATGGGGTCAGCTCCCCCTAACTGCAAAGGTGAGAGTAAAGGAAAAGGCAGACAGAGCACTGTGAGCAGAAAAAGATTTAATGGATAGAAGACAGGCAAGAGGAACATAGGCCGCTTCAATGGATTTGTTCCGTGTAAATAAATATAGGGGTGAAGTGTCACTGGGTGGTGTAGAGATGAGGAAAAAGGAGTAGTTAAACTTGCCTAGGAGCTGATCAACTGTCAGTGTTTAAGGAATGCACAAAATCCCAGTTCTGAACTCAGAAAGAGTCACTGCCAGACTTGCCAAACGCTTGCTCGGGTTTCGCCAAGCACCAGCTGCAGAAACTCTGAGAGACTTGGTGCCTTCCCAGCTGTGCTCCTGAGCCAGATGGGCTTGCCAACCAGATTCATTGGAAAGAGTTTCAACCCAGTGCAGTTAAAATGAAAAACAAGTTTGGAAGATTTGAACCTAAAGTCTATGGAGCAGAAAAATCTGTCTGGCAAGGCCGTGCCACAGATTTCATATAGTTATATGTAAGAAGAATCCTAAAGGCCAAGGTAAGAAAAGAGAGAAGGACTTTTCAGGAAAAAAAAAAACATGGCAGGGTGAAAGAACATGCAAGGTTTGAGGGGCTCTGGAAATCCCCTGCGGCTGCTGCAGAGCTTGGGCGTGAAGATATCAGGATCTTCTTGGTATTATACTTTCCTGGTTTTCATTCTAACGTTCTGTTGATCTTTCCCCATCTCCTTTTGAGTAAAGCTGCTATCATGGAAACTTCAGGAAATTAGTCTGGAGAGAGAGAAAAAAGGGTTATAAAGGATCTTTTTTTTTTTTTTTTTTTTTTTTTTTTTTTTTGCGGTAGGCGGGCCTCTCACTGTTGTGGCCTCTCCCGTTGCGGAGCACAGGCTCCA